>NC_056725.1:1911505355-1911617855 GCF_019279795.1 Protopterus annectens
TTTTACTTCTGTCTGTTGTTCACAAATTATGTATTCTTACACAGAGTTATTATAAATGTCATCTAGTATTCACTTTTCCAGGAATTAAGATCCACCATTGAAGACCTAGTAGTTTCTGTTATAAAGTTACTAAAAACAAGAGGGTATGTCTTTTTGCTGTATTATTGCTGTCTGATGTTCTCAGCTACCTGCACACAGATGCAGCTGTTAGCTGTTCTATGTTCAGAAAACTGTGCTCTCATATTTTATATCTAATTTTGGTTTTCCTTCTTGCTACATGAACACATCACAGCTAACAATAAACCATTTTGTTTGTATTGTTAAGCTTATTTTCCTGTGCCTTCTTATGTCCCTTTATCTGGATAACTGCACGCCACTGCATACTCTGAAAACCATCTCATACATACGTACAAGGCACCTTGTGCTACCTTCCCTATGAGTTGAGTTCTCAGTGGATTTATGTGTTATAGGTATCACACAGTGAACACTCTAGATTGGCTGAGTTTTTCTTACTGTTTTTACTGAAGGGCTTGTCTGCAATTTTAGTCTTTGGTTTACATGTGTATATATCTATATTCATATCTATTATATTCTTATTGTTCCTTCCTTTCTTACACTTTTGTTTTCCCTGTAAATAAATTCACAGAATTTGTCTGCTGATATTATATGCTAAGTTATATATTTGTGTTATATGCATAAATGTTTTGTTTTGATGTTAAATTCTGCATTGTATCTGTAACAATTTCTTTTTATCACTGTTTTCACAGTTGTATTGCTTGTAAATTAAATAATTTAACTGGGAGGTTTCTCCCCAGGCCTATGCTGAAAACGGGTTCTTTTTTGACCCAGATGGCTCATCTTGGTAAACAAATGAGAAATAAAAATAAACAAATAATCCCCCGAATTCTGCAAGCCTTGCACGGTGTGCAGGATCGCCAGCAGGCAATATGTCTGCTGTGCGATCCAGGAATAAATTGTAGGGGCGTGCACAAGCACTCCTGCACTAGTCCTGCATGGACTCAGCCCCGTATGCAAATTACTCCATTTGCAGGAGAAATCCATGCAAATTAGGTGCATTTGCGATCCAGGAAGCTGGAAACTGGTTGTGCAGGACTAGTGTAATCTGCAGAAATGTACTCCACCAGTAACAGAGTACATTTCTGCAAATTCCAAAACGGAGCCATGACAGCTCCAAATAAAGGGTGCATATCACTTAGAAAGCATGCCAATGATCAAGTGTAAGCCTCTGGCATGGAAAACAGTTGAAAAAAAAATCAACTTTTTTTTTTTTTTTAGCTGATCTCGGCTGTTTAAGCATAGGGCAGTGGCGTGCAAATGGGATTGGGGGAAAATAAGAAAATAAACCTAAAATAAGCATTCTAACTAAACTCACTATTCTACCATTATAGTCAATGGCAGGCAGAAGACAACATGGCCAGTGAACAGTGGTTGCTAAGGGGGGAGGCTCAGTGCGAGACATGTAACTATGCATTAGCAGGCAATCCTATGCAAATGAGGGGAATAATAGTGAATCCCAGATTTCCCCTGCATGCTAGTCAGCTCCCAACAGTGTAAGAGCAGAAATAGTTTGGTGCAAGCCTAGGAGTTAGCTGACATCATAGGTGTGTGTGTCAGGCATACTGTAAGCGGATTGGAGTCCTGTGGCTCAGGTTTGCTCCTAGCTTAGCACAGCTAGGCAAGGGCGTGTGTCTGAGGTTTCCTAGCACTCTTTACATTGCCTAAGCAGGTGTGCACACCACGCACCGGGCTTTAAAGGAAAAAAAAAAGTAAACCAGGAAATAGCAGCTCTGTGTACATTTGAGCACTATGTTTGCATGGCGCACCCCCGGCTTAAACAGGAAGGCAATGGGAAGGGAAAACAGCAGTAGGGAGGTAATCTAGGAGAACTAGCATAGCTGGCAGGTGAAATGTATCAGAATCAGCCAATTACACAGGCAGCAGACCAGCCCAGCCCAAAACACTACTATAAACTATGCAAACACCTTCCCCTCTGCTTTTTCCCATACTCTACACCACCGGTGTATACATCCAGGGGACTTTTAACAAACAAAACAAGAAAATGATAGGGGCTGCAGCAGGCATCATACAACAACATATGGAAGAGGCTGAGGGTGGTGAGAATGTGAATGCTGTCAACCAACCCACAGTGAGGAGATGGAGAAGAGTGTACAGACCCAGGGTAACCTACCAGGTGCTACATAAGCTGGAGATAGCGGAGTGCTATAGGGTGGACAGCGACCTCCTACAGCAAATTGTTGAGCTGTGCCAGCCACACCTGACACACCGAACTGACAGAGGGGAACCCTTCCCAGTGGATACCAAGGTATGTGTAGGCCTAGGAATACTAGCCACAGGTACCTCCCAAACCTCAACTGGGGATATCATGGGGATCTCACAGACATCAGCATCCAGAGTATTCCACCAGTTCCTGGATGCCATGTCAGCACATGCCGGTGAGCATGTATATTTCCTCAACACCCGTGAGGTGTTGGCCTGCAATATGCGTCTCTTCCATCAAATAGCAGAATACCCTGAGGTAGTGGATGCTATAGACTGCATGCACATATGCATCAAAGCACCACCCGGTGATCAGGATAGGGTCTACATCAACCGCAAGGGCCTCCCCTCCATCAACTGCAGGTCATGTGCGAAGCCCAGGGCATTATAATGAATGTGTGTGCTGGCTACCCTGGAAGCTATCACGATTCCCACATCTGGCATCTGACGCAGCTGTACCAGAGATTTGCCAATGGGGACATCCCTTATGGTCACCTAATGGGGGATGCTTTTTACACACTTGAGCCATGGCTGATGACACCCATCAGAAATGCACACACACCCAAACAAGAATGCCATAATGAGACACACACACAGATCAGACTTATAATAGAATGTGTTTTTGGGATGTTCAAGTCACGGTTCCGATGTCTGGACACATCCAGTGGAGCCTTTCAGTACTCACCAGCTACATGTACTCAAATTGTTATGGTATGTGCCATGCTACACAATATGATCCTGTGGAAACAGCTGCAGCAGGAACAGCACGAGGCAGGGCCACACAGCCCCCCCCCACCGATGCCAAGGACTGCACACGCACCAAGTGACTCAGACAAGGAACAAACTGAGCCTGCACCAGTAGGCAGATGGAGGCATGCCCAGTATGCCCTGGCCTTGGCAAAGAGGCAACGCATAGCACATTCACTGACACAGTAGGGACCCAGGGAATGACACCTCTGTCTGACTTGCACATACAGTAAAAGGGATGACAAACATGACACTATCTGTGCTCAACCATCTATAGGGAGTGTACTATGTGCATCCGACAAGCAGGCCTCCAGCACCATCCTCAGTACTGGCACACCCACAAGGTAAGTCAATACCAATTGCCGAATGGAGCAGACTGTGTCCTTACCTGTATCTATGGTATGGATGTGGGCATGCAAGGGAATCGGGTAGCTGAATGGTATGCCAGCAGATAGTAGACACCCATAGTGGCACCATGACATCTGTAACAAATACTGGAGTCACCATAGTAGCCAGTACTACACAGGGTGACAAAACCCACTGCAGGAAATATGCTGGGTGACATGTGTGTCCATATGACTCACAAATACCAGTCAGGGAGGTTCACATACCCAACAACAGTCTCAGCCAGCAGGACAGGTGTAGACAAACACAAACAGAGGCTGTGCTATGGCCTCTGAATGATGCCTTTGGGTAACCTCCCCACAGGCCTACACAGACAGACTACAACAGGTCAGGCAGTGGGATGTTAGTTCTGAAGGGTAAGAAGTCAGAAACTGAAATGTAGGTCAATCAAACCTAAAACCTGTAGTACGCTGATATGCCTCTAGTCAGCATGATAGGTTAGAATGAAATAGAGTACCTGACATATCAGTACAGTCATAGCAAATGTGTACAAGTGCCAGGTGAGCCCCACATCCTATGTAGACATGTAGAAATAGTCAGCTGTGTCCCCCCAATCCTGTGTAGAAATGTAGTAACAGTCAGGTGTGCCCCCAATCCTGTGTAGAAATGTAAAAACAGTCAGGTGTGTCCCCCCACAAACCTTTGTAGAAATGTAGTATAAGCCAGGTGTGCCCCCCCACTCCCATATAGACATGTAGAAACAGTCAGGTGTGCCCCTATCCCCAATCCAGTGTAGAAATGTAGTAACAGTCAGGTGTGCCCCCCCAATCCTGTGTAGAAATGTAGAAAAAGTCAGGTGTGCCCCCCCCACTCCTATGTAGACATGTAGAAACAGTCAGGTGTGCCTCTTCCCCAAGTCCAGTGTAGAAATGTAGTAACAGTCAGTTGTGCCCCCCCAATCCTGTGTAGAAATGTAGTAACATGTATGGGTAGGTATAATACGAGTGGAGCACAGATGCCCAGAGGTGGCCAAGGTAGCAGGATAGGTTGTAGCATTTGCACAATATGCAGGTCTGCATGTGTTAGGATGGTGTGTGTTTCATATTGTGTGAGAGTGGTCAGTATGCATGCATGTTGAGGTAAGACCTGGTGGCCATTTCCCACTACTGCTGATGACAGGGACAGCCCTCACAACTGCAGTGCCAAAGACAATCCCCACCAGTATAACACATGCTAGCAGTAAGCCATTGTAAATGTATGGTGGTAATATGTGTCACCATCTGAACGACTGACATGGCATGGCTGTTGGGCTAAATATACAAGCAGCACACAGGGGAAAGTACCCCAGACATACAGTATATATTGTTTCACTGTGAAATGGAGACACCCTTGGAATTGTACATACAGGTATGCATCACAGTAACTGGTCCTGTAGTAGGGGATACCGGTGATGTCTGCCTGAACACCTGCAGATCACAAAGGAGGTAGGACCGTTGTATTGGGAAACAGCTGATGTACCTGCACATGCCAGCATAACTGGAATGCCCCATGTAAATCTGTATGTCAGATGCAAGTAGTGTCAATAGCACACATGCACCCAGCTCATGCAAACACCACCCACAGGTACCTCTCTGGTCATATCCTAGCTGTGGGGAATGGGTAGAGTATGACCCCACCTGTATATGGCAATAGCGGAAGAATGCAGCATGCAGTGCAGTTGTCCCATGAAGGTGTATCCCAAGCTGTAGGTAGCACCCTGCCAGCATCCACACCACCTGATCAAGACTGATAGAAGGTATTGGCATGAACATCTATCACACCTACCCTGTCACCCCAGGGGAATATATTGTATGGTGGTCTGAGACTGTAAGACTGACAGAATGCAATGGCCTGCCACATTTGTCCCGCAGCAACACCTAATGCCCCACAGACCTCTGCCAAAGGCCTGTGTCTCACACGTACTGCCAATGCATGTTATGTCATGGACACCCAAATATCAACATAACACACTCCACATAAGCCATATGCAAGGCCATGTGGACAAACCACAGTAACATGTCCACCATGTTCCACTGCATGAACTGTGGACCAACACTAACACACACCTGTGATGGGGTGATATCCTTAGGGAAAGTACCAGAGACTGTATGCATAATGTATGGAAGAGGTTAGAATAACAGAGAAGGAGTGGGAGCATGGGCAGCATGGAATGTGCAGGGTCCAACACCAAGCTGTGTGCACACACTATCCCTGGCTGCAAACACATAAATGGGTGGCTACACACCTACCTTTACACCACAATAGGGGTAGTGTCCTGACCCATGTCCCCTGCCTCTGGGTAACCTGTGTGAATCTGTACAGCTGTGAGGCATTGCCATAGCAAGATAAGCCCATACTGTCATGTCAGTAGGTGTACAAGTATGGGATCCTCTGCCACCACTGTACCAAGGTGCTGAACTGGATACACAGACCCAGCAGCAAGTGTCTGCAGCTCCCTCCTCCAGAATGGCATAACTTACAGTGAATACATAGGTGTCTGCCCACAATATCAGGCACAGCTGCAGTTACTCTTGCCACCAAGACATCACTGTGAGCAAGAATGTCCACCTGACAGTAAATGAGGACAGAAAACATCACTGTGTATAACAGTACACGTCTGAATATCTCTGCTAACAACAGTACCATGCAGCTGAAGCAACACAGACACAATCACCTACAGTACACACTATCCCCTGCACAGTTTGTCCCCATATTGTCAAATGATCAACAGATACCCTGCAGAAACAGTTTGCTACCTGTAGGTGTACAACACAAAGGTCTGCACTGGAGTGCAAACAACCTGGAATCGATCCACACATTCAATACAGAAGGGCATACTGGGCATGCTCACACACACAGAGAAATATTTATTTTATTTATTTATTTATTGCATTTGTTAACCGGGAAAGTCCACTGGGCCTTGAAAGAGCCCATTTTCAGTGGAGGCCTGGGGAGAAAAGCTCCACAAGGTTAAATAGCAGTATGCAAAAAAATTTACATCAGTACTTAGCATTGACATAGGAATGTAGAGCAATGAATATAGACATGATTTGTACATTTGACAGATAATAGAAATACAACAAGCCATCAGGTTTACATTCAGGAGTAGTAAAAATGGTACAGTTGTCATATGTATCTGTTTAGACTACATGCTTATGCAGCCTACAGGAGAGAGGGAGTTCAAGTCACAGTTCCAGAGGTGGAATTAGTTATTCTGTTAGCTAGGGTGCAGGAGCATAGCCAGTGAGAAGTGAGGTGTAGTTTGTGTGACTTTTTGAATGCTGCAGGATTACAGATAGTTCTGATACTGGTGGGAAGATTATTCCATAGCTTGGAGACAGTATGGGAGGACAGCATCTGGAGTACAGAAATGAAGGCAATGTCAGACAACATACTGAAAGGTCATACTGGGCATGCTCACACACTTAAAAAATAAAGCCCATGTCTTAAAACAACAGTGGACCAAACATATCTGGCAGTTGCAGATGTTAGTGCAGACACTCCCCAGTATGCACCACTCATGCTTTACACACACAGTTATCCAAGGACAACACACTATAATAAGCCAAAAGTAGACATACATAGATGTGTGGAAGAGAGTGACTGTGACAAGGAGTCATCCATTATGAGGCCTGTCCCACCCAGCATACAGCCAAATGGCTACAACCACATGAGGTTCAGATGTCACTCACTGTAGACATTAGCCACCAGTATCTGTCAGCATTATGGAGTATGTGGTGCAAGTGATAGCTGTGCAACATGACTGTACAAGGAAGTAGTCATCTAGCCGCTGTATACATGTACCTGTGGAATATAACCCGCCGTGTGCCTGCATGTGGTGTGTCAACCTCTAGATGAATGGGTTATATCCCATGCACACACACTGTCCTCCTCACAAATGCACTCTATAAGCACTTACATGAGTGCATGGATCGTGCTATCCCAAACAGAACCAATATGCTATCCTCCAAAAAAAGGAAGCCAGTCTGGTGGTCCCCTGCCATACTGCCAACTGTATAGCAGAAGGAAGAAACTGTTGCAAAAGAGAGTAAAATCCCATGAGTGGAGGAGCTCCCTGGTCAGCCTCAGTAAGAAGCTGAGCTCCCTTATAAGATCCTCCAAAGCTAGCAATGAAAACAAAATCACCACTGATTCTAAGGACAACCACAAAGCATTCTATAGCTATGTCAAGAATCTCAATGGCAACACCCAGATCTGCTCTGAGTTACAGCACAATGGCATGAAAATTACAGAACCAACTGATATTGCCAACATCCTGGCAGATAGGTTCAGTGCTAACTTTACCCCCCTCTCACCCCCTAAAGGGCCCATATCTGTACAGGAAGAATGCAGAGTCTTTGTAATCACAACTATGCAGGTAACAGATGCACTCTCTAAAGCCAAAAACACAGCATCCATGGGACCGAACAACAACCCAGGCTGCGTTTTACATGAACTTCAGAACAAACTGGCTCCCCACCTAAGCACTATGTTCAATCATAGCCTCACATCAGGCTTTGTGCCCACTGAATGGTGCACAGCAACAGTTATCCCACTCCACAAAGGGGGAGCCATCATTGATCCCAGGAACTATTGCCCTATTAGCCTGACAAGCCTGGTCTGCAAGGCCATGGAACATATCATCATGGAACTCATAAACAAAGACATTGGTAACCTCCAAACTCTGGACCCCACCGAGTTCGCATTTGTGAAAGGCAGATCATGCCTCCTGAACCTGATCGACTTCTTTGAGGCAGTCACCAAAGCCATAGACGAGGGTAAGGTGGTTCACACAGCCTATCTTGACCTAGCCAAGGCTTTCAACACCATCCCCCATTCTAGAATTATAGCTAACCTCATTAAACTAGGTATAAACAGAACCCGCACTGTAAAAGTTACAGACTCCAAATCTGACTTCAAACTAGAGACAAGTGGAGTACCACAGGGTTCAGTCCTGGGACCTCTCCTGTTTGGTATCTACTTCTCTGAAGTACAGGCTAACACAGAAGGTCTTTGGCTACAAACTAGGAGCTATAATCAAAACTCCAAAAGATGTGGATATCCTACAGAAGGGTATCACTGAGACAGATGCCTGGTGTCAGAGCCATGGCCTCAAGCTCAATGCCAAAAAGTACATTGTCATCCCCTTTGGTAAAAACTCTGTACCCATGAACAACCACATAGGCAGCAGTCTATTTAACACCAAATGTGTGATTAGACCTTGGGACCCAGGTGGACAGTAGTCTCTTCTTTGATAATCACATTGCCACAGTAGTCAGGAAGTCCTTCTACATGGCACACCTCATCACAAAAGGGTACTCATCCAGGAAAAAAGAGATCATTGTTCCCCTCTACTAAACACTCATTAGCCCCATTATAGAGTACAACGCCCCTTTTGGAATGCACCTCACAAGACATGTGCAGCAACTGGAAAGGTCACATTAGTACCTCACAAAGAGGATTACTGGCCTCAAACAGATGCCCTGCACCGACCGTCTCAAAAAACTCCAGCTTTACTCCGTAGCATACTGCCTACTCCAAGGTGATCTCTGCCTAACATATAAAGCTATGTTAAACCCAGAGCTGTTGGACATGCTGCACCTAAAGAAATCCCAATCCCTCCAAGCTACATGCTCTGGGGACCTAAACCTTGTCACCACAATAAGCAGAACATGCTGGAGGGATAGATTCCTGTCCCAGAGACTTCCTATACTCTGGAACAAGCTACCCATCTATGTCAAGCAAAGTTTCTCATTAGCACTCTTCAAGAAAAATCTTGATGAGTGGATGGGAAATAGGAAATACACCCCGAGGCTCACTTCTGTGGCTCTGCTCGACAGTGGCACAGGAAAATAACTTTATTAGGTGGCATAAGCCAGGGAATCTTGTTGGTTAGGCTTACTTAGGCCCTTGGACTGATAGCCTAGTACCTACCTATAAACCAATGAACCTATGGACATTTGTTACATTAACTAAAATGTTGACTAAATATATAAAAAATAGTTATATGATTCTCAGTTTGTGGTAAGAGAAGCCTGAGTCAGTTGGTTTGCATGTTAATTATTCTAAAATTAAAACAGTCATCCTTGGCTTTCTGTTAAGTGTTTTTGATCTTGGACATGCTGGGTTAAACAGTGGATGGCAGCACAGGTGAAAATGGTCATAATCAAGTTGATGAGGTGCTAAGTGTATTGGTTTCTGGCTTTGTATTGACTTTCATTTAATTGAATGATAGGTTTAAATCTTGAGCTGTTTAAAATGTAATATGCATTTCAATGTATGTATTTATCTAAATGTATTAACCGGTGTGATCTATTCATGCATTCATTCCAAAGTAGTAAAGTTAGATAATGTCTGGGTGCATCATGTGTTGAGACAAGGCTTGGCTTAGTTGTTTAGGGGTGGGTATGCTGTTTTATGAAATATATGCATCATTTTCTACAGAATTCCACTCAGTTGTGGAAGTCACAGTCATAAGGTAAGGTTGGACAAGAGGTTAGCTGGCTAAAAAGTCAGAAACCAACTTTAGTAAAAAAGTACTACTTTTTTAAGAATTTTACTTTTTGTGGTTGATGACAGTGGGATTATAAATGACTGTTGTGATTTTGCTATAGGTGACTTGAATTTTTGAGTTTGTTTTACAGATAATGGCTATATTCAGCTATTTAAGTGGTTCTGTAGAGTCTGTCAAGTCATGGAGAAGCAGTCAGCTTTGTAGGAGATGGCTGCTTGAAGAATTAATGGGACTTGTTTAGGCTACACACTTGGACATTACAGGTAGGTGGACATTTTGACATTTTTTATGTTTGGGAGATTCTGATTTAAACTGTGTATTATTGATGGCATCTCTTGTGTTTGGTTTCATTACTGGAAAAATTTAACAGTATGTATTTTATGTATTTGGGAGGCCACGGTAGTGCAGTGGTTAGCATTGTCACCTCACAGCAAGGGGTTCTCCGGTTCGATCCTCGGCTAGGGTGCCTTCTGTGCGGAGTCTGCATGTCCTCCCTGTGGTCACGTGGGTTTCCTCCGGGTGCTCCAGTTTCCTCCCACATCCCAAAGACATACACAAATGTGGAGTATCCACCGATCTGGGAAATTATAGACCCATCAGCCTAGCTAGCCTGATCTGCAAGGTCATGGAATGGATTATTATGGACCTCGTTAACAAGGATATTGGAACCTCCAAACACTTGATCCCTCACAGTTTGTCTTCATCAAGGGGAGGTCATGTCTGACAAATTTGGTCAACTTCTTTGAGACAGTCACCAAAGCCATGGACAAGGGGAAGACAGTACACACTGCCTACCTTGACCTGGCCAAAGCCTTTGACACTATTCCCCACTCGTGCATAATAGATAAACTCTCTCAACTAGGCATCAATTCATATGTTACCAGATGGGTAGCAAACTGGCTCACTGATATAATCCACGTAGTCAAAATAGGGGAAGCCACCTCAAGCCATCTTGCTGTTTTAAAAATAGTAACTCTCCACTAAACCTTAACTTTTTAAACAGGTAAAACTCAAGTTACCTACTTTCATATCTAACTTCTCTAGTGCACACTGCAGAGTGCATTCTTTTCAATCTTACCTTTAAGCATCCCTGTTACTAGCACTTTCTCTAATACCTAAAAAGATCATCTCTACTTGACTCCAAGTAGACTTTTCTCTATCTGTTAAACCTAGCACTTGCTCCTACAGTACTTATTACCTTGATACGGCACTCTTATAGATAGCACCCCAAAAGGCAAACCCCCATTTCTCGGTCACCACGTCCCGGAATCTCTTTTAAAGTTTTTGTCTAGTCCTTCTAGCATGTCGAGGATCAGTTGCTAGTGTCCTCTCCTGCTCAGCTGGTGAACCTGGGAATATTGAGGCAATGTTACAATTGCCTCATGTACACAGACGACCCTCTCCTCCTCCCACAAAACACAAATACATGCGAGATGCAACTATACGGCCAAACTGGAGGCTGCGCTCTCTCAACATAGGACTGGCAAGACCAGTCAGGAGGAGAAGGTTACCACACACACTATAGACCCAGTCTCACATTAGTACCATCACAACCTCAAATCATACACATAAACACACAAAGACATACTCGGCTCTGATCAAAATCTACCAAAACAGCAGAGGCCACCAAAGCAGACACCCAAACAACCACCACCTCAGAACACAACACCTGCAACACATAGACCTCACAGTCAGAGTGTCAAACAGTCACAGCCCTTAAGGCCAAACACAATGCCAGACACACTAGTCATTGGTGACTCCATAGTCAGACACACTGACGTCCGCTCACCAGACTGAGTAAGGAGAAGGTCACAGTAAGCTGCCTGTCGGGCTAGAATCCGCCACATAACGCAAGCACTCAGGTCTCTCAACAGCAGGTACAAATATGACTCAGTCATTGTCCACGCTGGTGTAAACGACCTGAGACGTACCTCATTGGACTACATGAAAAGAGACATTGAGGAGCTCTCTGATTATGTAGCCCAGGCAGGTATGACCCTGACCTTGAGCAGTATCCTACCTTCACCAAGAATGATGCCACAATACAGAGATAAGATGATCAGCTTTAACAATTGGCTTAAACTCTGGTGTCATTCAAAGGGGATCCAATGTCTGTCTGCCTGGGATGACATGCTGGACAAGCCACGCTGTAAGGGACGGCTTGCACCTGTCACCCTGGGATTCGGATATTGGCAAAGGCTCTTGCCCCCATAGTGCCTTTTTAGGCAAGGCTCAAATTCTAAACCTACCACCCTAGAACACAAAAAGGAAAAAACTAAGGGTAATGCTGCTCAATGCCAGAAGTCTAAATCTCAAAATGCACTCGAGGCCCTTCTCAGTATGGAGATATCGATGTCTGTGCAGTGACAGAAACCTGGTTCAAGGCTCCTGAGAGCACCCCAGCACTATCAGGTTTTACCTCTTATCATGTGTTCCGGCCCCAAAATCCGGACAATACCAAGAAAGGAGGGGGGGTATCCATATTCATCAAAGACACCCACACCTCAAGACTGGTGGCAACGCACGATGCATCGGAGACCATCCAGGTGCAATTAACCATAGGCAAGACTGCTCTGCAAATTGTAGCATGTTACAGGCCACCCTCACAAACTCAGGAACCTCACATGGCCTTCCTGAAAACACTAGAGGGGATAAATGTATCACTAAACACTATCATACTAGGTGACTTCAATTACCCTAATATAGACTGGGAACACTACTCAAGCCCAAACACCCTAGCCCAAAAGTTTTTGGAATTCATAAACTCAAATGCCATGGAACAACTAGTCACCATCCCCACAAGAGGAGAAAACATACTTGATCTCATCATCACGAACATGGGAGCACAATGTTCAACACCGGAAGTATACCCCTCACTGGTGAGATCAGATCACAAACTAATCTCGCTGGAGGTCCTCATCCCACCCCACCTGAAATAAAAAGACCACAGTAAAGAACTTCTAAAGCCGACTTCACACTTCTAAAGACTAGTGTGGTCTCCTTTAAGGCCCCGAGCCGACGGAAAACAGTACTCAAGCCGCTGAATCACTTACAAATGCCTTCTACCAGCACCTGCAGGACTGCATGGATAAGGCAATCCCAAGCAAAACAAAGACTCTTTGTACCAAAGGCAAGCGTCCACTCTGGTGGACCCCAGCCATAAACAAACTCTACAACAAAAGGAGGAAGCTACTACAAGATAGAGCAAAATCCTTAAAAGGTAAGTCACCCTTGATCACTATAAGTAAAAACTAAGAGCTCTCATAAAATCATCCAAAGCAAATTTTGAGAGAAAAATAGCTAAAGACTCAAAAGACAATCATAAGGCCTTCTTTAGCTATGTTAGAAACCTGGGAGGAAACTCCCAGATATGCTCAGAACTAGTTCAAAATGATGTGAAGATTACTGATCCTACAGACATTGCCAACATACTGGCTGACAGGTTCAGTGCAAACTTCTCCCCCCAAAAAGGAGAGATATCTATACCAAGCGATTGCAGCCCCCAAACATCTCCAACGCCCAAGTGAGAACTGCTCTCCAAAGCAAAAACAGCATCCATGGGACCTGATGGTGTCCCCGGCTGTGTGCTCCACGAACTCAACGAGGAATTAAAACCCACAACTAGGACAGCTGTTTAATCATAGTCTTACCTCTGGATACGCAGGCAGGAGTGGCGCACTGCAACTGTGGTCCCACTTCACAAAGGCGGTGCCTCCACCCGACCCTGGAAATTACCGCCCATTAGCTTGACAAGCCTTATCTGCAAAGCCATGGAGAGGATCATAATGGACCTCATAAATAAAGACATAGGGAATTTGCAGACTTTGGATCCATCCCAGTTTGGCTTTGTCAAAGGCAGATCATGCCTTCTAAACTTGGTTGACTTTTTGAAACAGTCACCAAAGCCATTGATGAGGAAGGCAGTCCATACAGCCTACCTCGATCTGGCGAAGGCCTTTGATACAATACCCACTCGGGTATCATTGAAAAACTCATCAGCTTAAATGTTAACCCATACATCACAAGATGGGTTGCAAACTGGCTGAGTGACAGAACCCACAGGGTCAGAGTTGCTGGCGCCATGTCAGACTCAAAGCCTGTCACAAGTGGTGTACCACAGGGCTCAGTCCTGGCCCACTCTTGTTTGGCATCTACTTTCAGTACAAGCAAACACAGGAGGGTTATGGCTGACAAAGTTTGCAGATGACTGCAAACTGGGCGCCATAGTAGAAAACACATCTGACACAGATATCCTTCAGAAGGGTCTCACAGAAACGGATAACTGGTGCCAGAGCCATGGCCTAAAGTTAAATGCCAAAAATGCATAGTCATACCCTTCGGGAAAAACAAGGTTACCCTAGCTACCAAATAGGTGGCAATCCACTGAGTACAGAAGAAGTTATCAGGGACCTGGGGACCCAGGTTGATAGTAGTCTGTCATTCGACACCCATGTAGCTAAAGTAGTTAGGAAGACCTTCTACATTGCCCACCTTATCATGAAGGATTCTCATCTAGATCAAGGGAGGTCATAGTCTCCCTATACTCATCACTCATCAGGCCAATGATTGAGTACAATGCCCCATTCAGAATGTATCTGACCCGACACTTGCAGCAGCTGGAGAGGCCACAAAAGTTCCTCACCAAAAGGATAAAGGGTCTCAAACATCTGTCCTATGCTGCCCGACTGAAAGAACTCCAGCTCTATTCAGTCGCCGCTGCTCAGAGGTGACCTTTGCCTAACATACAAGGCCATGTCAAACCCAGATTTGATGAATATGCTTCACCTCAAAAAATCTAGATCCGTCAGAGCCACAAGGCCTGGTGACTTAAACCTCGACACGGCTATTAATAGGACGTGCTGGAGGGATAGATTCATCACCCAAAGACTCCCTATGCTGTGGAATAAAATCCCGGTATATGTGAGGCAGAGCACCTCGCTGGCCTTGTTCAAGAGAAATCTTGACCAATGGATGGGAGATCGCAGATATACCCCAGGGATTACCTCAGTGTTACTGCTCAACAGAGGCACAGCAAAATAATGGGTATAGTTTCCCATACTAAAGGGCTTGTAAATGCCCTCGGGCAGATAGCCTAGTATGAACCTATGAACCTATGAACCTATGAAGCAGTAGACCCATAACAAGAGGCATACCCCAGAGTTCAGTCTTAGGGCCCCTGTTATTTGGGATATATTTTTCTGAGATGCAGGCCAAACCAAGTGGGCTATGGCCAACCAAGCTTGCAGATGACTGCAAGCTGGGTGCTGTCATCAATTCCCCTAGTGATGTGGACATCTTCCAAGAGGGTCTCACTCAGACAAATGACTGGTGCCAGAAACATGGCCTCAAGCTGAATACCAAAAAAATGCATCATCATCCCCTTTGGGGAGAGTGATGTCCCCACAAATTATCAAATTAATAACAACATCCTAAGCACTCAATCAGTTGTGAGGGATTTGGGCACCCTCGTTGATCTTTGTCCACCATGTTGCTTCCGTGGTATGCAAAGCCTTCTACATGGCCACCTAGTAAGTAAGGGTATCTCATCTAGGGAGAAGGAGGTCATAACACCCCTGTATTCTTCCCATATAAGGCCCATTATTGAGTACAATGCACCTTTCGGCATGTACCTCGCAAAGCGCATGCAGCAGCTGGAGAGACCACAGAGGTTCCTCTCTAGGAGAATCCAGGGCCTCAAACATCTACCATACACAGATAGGTTAAAAGTCTTATCCCTCAACTCAGTTTCATACAGACTCCTCAGAGGTGACCACTGTCTGGCATACAAGGTGATCATGGGCCCCACCTTAGGACTGCTGCAGATCCGCAAGTCAAGCTCTACTCGAGTAACCCACACGCACAGCCTCTGCCTGGTCTGTGACATCAACAAGACTTGTTGGTGGGACAGATTTGTGTCCCTGAGACTCCCTCATCTATGAAATAGACTTCCTTTCCACATCAAGCAGAGTACCTCTTTACCTCTTTTAAGCACAACCTGGATAACTGGATGGGAAACAGAAAATATATCCTGGGATTCCATCCATGTCACTGCTGGACAGAGGCATTGGGTGCTGATTTGTCTAAACACAGGCTAAACTCTTGGCTAGGCTTATAAGTGCCTCAGGACCAATAGCCTAGTAATGTCCTATGATCCTATGCCTCTGCATATATGGGTCTATTGGAATTGTGTGTGATCGGTACAGTGGGTGTACTACTAACAACCTTATTGACATTAGGAGTGCTTTTATGTGAGAGCTTTTCCTCCAGTGACATTGTGTAAATGCATCTCTGGCATACCATATCAGTTTGTTTAATAATTAACTGGTTGTCTGTAAACATGAGCCACTTTCTACATTGCCTCAGGATGCCCATATCCACCAAGCTGGTAACAGGTGTAGTGGTGAAGTTCATATCCATGGCAGCAGACCCTTTTTATTAATAGACAGATAAATTTTATTTGGTTTGTTGAGTGCACTAATTTGTATAATTTTAAACAGTTTTTCAAAAGGAGTGCAATAAACATTTTTTTTTAAAAGTTGGAGCCTGACAAAAGGGAAAAAGTGGCCCACTCCTCTAATGTGGGACATAGCTGCATATGTTTTAGCACAATCTGTGTGTGTATGTGTGTTTTATGTCTTTCAACTTTTACTTGGGAATTCTGGACAAAGAGAAAATATTTAGGGAAAAGGTACTGTTAGTGGATGCTATTCACGCAAAATAATTTTCAGATTTAGGAAGGATGGAACAAAAGTTTGAGAACACATTACATGTGTTCCCCAAAAACTGGGAGAGCTAAGGTGTGTGTGTGTGTGTGTGTGTGTGTGTGTGTGTGTGTGTGTGTGTGTGTGTGTGTGTGTGTGTGTGTGTGTGTGTGTGTGTGTGTACGCGCGCTTGCGTATTGGACCTTTATGGTTTATGACTGAAAATTAATTACTTTTTGGATTTGATAAATTAAAACATACACACACACACACACACACACACACACACACACACACACACAAATGAAATATTTAGTTGCAAGGCTTCAATAGCAAGATGGAGGAGGTTATTAATGTTGTTCTATGTCTTCACAGAAACCCAGCTGTGACTCCCCCCCCCCCCGCTGGCTGTCATTTTGTGTTGTAACTAGTGGTGATGGTAAATAAAAGATAAAATGATGTGCTAAAAGCTTGTGTTTGTACTGACCAGTATGCACACATTTAAAGAACACCACGTGAATGTTTTTCTTTGTCATTTAATGAGATTGCTTACTAAAACTGAGGCCTATGCTGAGATAAATTTGGGTATGAATATGTTTTGTGAGTAAATGACTTTGACCTAAACTGGCTGAAAAAATTTATTATGAACTGCAACTGACCTAGGTAATACATTTTTATTTTTTTTTTCAGCCCATTTTCAGCAGAGACCTGGGAGAAAAGCTCCAAAAACAAGACAAATAAAAAAATACAGAATTTACAATAGTAAGATCTGAATATTATCCAAACATAATCATATGTAAAAAGTAAATTAGCCAAACTATTACAAATAGGAACAACGCTTAGAAATGTAAACTACAGCTTTTTTGATAACTGAGTAAAATTTGAAGCTGTCAGAGAGCATGCCAGATAAAAATATATGAACACATTACAGGGCAGTTATTGGGGCTGTGAATGATTTTGTGGGTGAGGGTAAGTTGGTTTAATATTAACAGGTTGGGAAGTTCTGGCTAGTTAAGTTGTTGTAGAACAGAACAATGATGGGATTTATGGGGATGGTTGGTGGCAAACATTGCTATTTTGTTATATCAGGAATCTAGGTTATGAAGATCAGCCTTGATATAGGTTGGTGAAGATGTGTGAGCAGTAGAGAAGGGTAGATAGAAGCTGAGATCTAGCTGTGGCTACCCTGGCTTGGAGTGTTAGGTAAGGTTTGGCTGTATAGAGAGCACCGAGTTTAGCATGGACTTTTTTGATTGTTAGGGAAATATGAATATCAAATTTTACCCAGTCATCTACTGTAATACCTAGGAGTTTGGCCTGGTATATAGGCTCAATTTTAGTACCATTGGTGGGTTGAATAAAGAGGAGTAGGGAGCACTGTTTGGCAGTTTTGTTTGTGACAATCATTAACTTAGTCTTATTTGGGTTAAGAATGAGTTGGTGATTTGATAGGTAAGTTTCAATTTCCTGAAATGATTTTTGCATCTTATCTTGTATTTCTTGTTGGGAAGGGGCAGAGCAGATAAGAGATGTATCATTTGTGTACTGTAAGACTGAGTCAAGTTGGGTTGCTGAATTAAGGTTATTAGTAAATATGATAAAGAGGGAGGCCACGGTGGTGCAGCGGTTAGCATTGCTGCCTCACAGCAAGAGGTTCTTCCGTTCGATTTTCAGCTGGGATGCCTTCTGTGCAGAGTCTGCATGTCCTCCCTGTGGTCGTGTGGGTTTCCAACGGGTGCTCCAGTTTCCTCCCACATTCCAAAGACATGCTGTAGGTGGATTGGACACTCTAAGTTGGCCCTAGGCATGAGTGCGTGCATGTGTGTGCCTTCTGTGGAAGGTTGGGCACTGGGCTGGCAACTCAACACCATAAAACTCCACTGCCAATCATGAGCGGATAGGTGATCCTCTGTGGCGACCCCTAACCAGAACCGAAAAGAAGAAGAATAAGTAAATATGATAACGAGAAGGGGGTCAGGTATTGAACCTTGAGGTACTCCAGTGGATTCTGCAGAAATATAATTTCAGTGGTTCAAAGTAGTCCCATATATAGACACACACATCTATATACAGACACACACACACAAGTATGTCTGTATATATGTGTATCTGTATCTCTCTATTTATAGACACAAAGAAACGCCAAACAGGTTGTCAGCAGCACACACAACACTCACAGGACATACAAAGGACTAGACATATTGATCCACATATAGGCTCATAGGAGATTACTAGGCTAATGGCCCTGGGACCCTTACACGCCTAACCAAGAGTTTATCCCCAAAAGGAAACCTCAGTCAGCACCTGTTGCCCCTGTCATTGAGGGACAAAGATGGAACCCCTGGGATGAATTTGTGGTTTCCCATCCACTCATCAAAGATGCGTTTGAAGAAGGTCAGCGAGGTGCACTGTTTAACGTGTATGGGAAGTCTATTCATAGGTTCATAGGTGTGAAATAGGCTAATGGCCTGGAGCCTTTACAAGCCTATCCCATAGAAGTGCCCAGGCATTATGCTGCCCAACATTAGTCAACAGTGCCTCTATCAAGTAGAGCCACTGGAGTGATCCCCGGAATGAACTTTCTGTTACCCATCCACTCATCAAGATTTCTCTTGAAGAGGGTCAGCGAGGTGCTCTGCTTGACATGTTTGGGAAGTCTATTTCAGAGCATGGGCAGTCTATTGGTGAGGAACTTGTCCCTCCAGCATGTTCTGTTGATTGTGGTAATGAGGTTGAGGTCTCTGGAGTGTGTGGTGTGGAAGGATTGGGATTTCTTTAGATGTAGCATTTGTAACAGAGCTGGTCAGACATGGCTTTGTAAGTCAAGCAGAGATTGCCTCTAAGTAGGCGATATGAGACAGAGAATAGCTGGAGTCTATTGAGTCTGTTCATGTAAGACATGTGTTTAATGCCTAGGATCCTCTTCATGGGGTATTTCTGTGGCCTCTCCAGCTGTTGCAGGTGTTTAGTGAGGTAAATGCCAAATGGGCATTATACTCGATGATTGGTCTAATGAGAGAAGAGTAGAGAGAGATGCTGCCCTCTTTCTTCCTGGATGCAAAACCCTTGGTAATGAGATGTGCCACATAGAAGGATTTTCTGACCACAGTGACAATGTGGTGGTCGAAGGAGAGGTTGCTGTCAACCTGCATCCCCAGATCTCTTATAACGCCTTCAGTGTTCAGTGGCCTCCCATCGATGTGGTAATTAGTGGGACCTGAGTTTTTACCAAAGGGGATGACAACGCATTTTTTGGCATTAAGCTTAAGGCCATGGTTTTGACAGCAGTCATTTGTCTCACTGAGGCCTTTCTGTAGGATGCCTGCATCACTTAGGGAGTTAGTAATGGTTCGCAGCTTGCAATCGTCTGCGAACTTGGTCAGCCATAGTCCCTTTGTGCTGGCCGTGACTTCTGAGAAGTATATTCCGAACAGGAGAGAACCATACCTTTCAACCATACCGAATTACTCGTTTTTTACTGAGTTTGGGGGTCCAAATGAAGGGGTGCCACAATTCCCAAGTGGCACCCCTTCATTTCCAATTTTTTTTTTTAATGTTTTCAAATACTGTGCTGTCAGAGCTGACATCATCATGTGTGCGATGATGTTAGCTCCGTCAGGGCTACCAGCCAGTCATAATTAAGCTCAAGGAGCTCACATTGTCATTTCCAGCTGGTCTGGCTGAAAATGCGAGCAGAAACTCTGGATTATAGCCATTCGTTTTAACAGCAGCACTCCAGCCATTCGTTTTGGATTACAAATGCACAGACAGAGAATTAACAGCAACAGCAGGCTGCTCATTTCATATTACAAATGCATGAATGCATGAACAGCTGCGCTCATTTGACATTTGATTTGGATGCCCATTTTTGATCAGGTTTGGATTAACCGAGTGTGTGTTTGTGTGTGTGTGTGTGTGTGTGTGTGTGTGTGTGTGTGTGTGTGTGTGTGTGTGTGTGTGTGTGTGTGATTGCATAGACCTCGTTTTACACCAAAAAAGGTTCTTGCACCCTTTTGTGGTCAGCCATTCCTTTGGCCCTGGTTACTTAGTATATTATTGTGTGTAGTGCTTTCAAGTGTTACATATTTCTTTAATTGTGGTCACTAGTCTTATGGGTAGCACTGTTTTTGCCATGATAAGTAGCTGATGTTAAACACTGGGTCATTGTTTATGCAAAACCACCACAGATCACAGGCACTTGTTGGTTTGCTGTGCTGCAACCTGGATGTCCACTGTACGTGCAGAATCGGTGGTGCTGCACCCACCAACCTGTTACTGCCAGGTAGTAGTAGTTAGTCTGTTGCTACTAGAAATGGTTGTTTCTGAATGTGTGTGAGCTTTCAAGACATTTTTGCTGCGGACGTGGTTTGCCTTTATTACAAATGAGGATATGGGATGTTGTGTTAACTAAGTGGGAATTCAGTGGCTTATATGTCAGCCCTTACATTTTAGTGCCATACAGGAGAAGGAGATAATTTTAAAGGAAAGACAGCAGTAGTAATAAAAAATTGTTATGGAGTGGTGAGGGAAATGGTTATCTTTTGAAAAGTCTTAATGCTTGTCCTTTGTTCTACAAGTTTCAAATTTTCTTTTGTGTTGTGTTCTTGGCACTCAAATTTATTGATTTTGTTTTAAGCAGTCCTATCTGCTTGATGACAGTCAATTTGTTGGTTTTATATAACGTGCAGTTTCTTTGTGGGTATAATAAAGTTGAACAAGGTAAAGGCACAAATCAACAGGAAGTATAAGCATAGCTTAAGTAGGGCTTCAGCAGAGTAAAGACTGGCTAAAATGTCTGTGCAAAAGTACACTTGCTTACATGGTAACAAGGCTGGTAGCATAATCATACCTCTCAACTGTACAGATTTTCACAGAATGACCAGATTTTTGCCGGCTATTTTTGGTCCATTTTTCATAAATGTGTGATTTTTTGGCAAATTAGTGGCAAATCATTAAAGATTAAAGTTAGAAAATAATGATAGACATTTGAGTTTCAGACGTCAGACCCTTCAGAAAATTAATGATAATGCAACACCTGTTATTCTATCAACTTTCTAAGTTTATAAGAGCAGTATTTAAAAATTGTCCCTATTTTTGGCCTTTGTTCCACTTTTGTTTATGGCTTTGTGTAGATTTCTTGCTCTAAGAGGTTGAGAGGTATCAGTGTGTGTGTGTGAGATTTACTTAATGGCAGTCTTGTGTGTGGGCATGCAGGCATAACAGAGCTTCACTGTGTTGTTACTTTGATTTTACTTAATGGCAGTCTTTAATGGCATGCAGGCATCGTAGCTTCCAGTCTTTGCTTCTTTCAGACCGTGTTATTTAATGATACCTAGTAACTATGAACCTGTTATCAGTTTGCCATCCATTCTCTATTGCAATATTACTAGTTTATTTTTTTAATCTAACATAAGTAATTTATTTCTGAAGGGCAACAACAGACACTTTATTTGCAGATGAAACAATGAAATATAAAGTTTTTTGCTAGCAGTAACTTCTTCATTAGTTACAGTTCTTACAGATCTCTTTAATGTGGATTATTTATATGACTTTTACTTCTGCAGAGATTGTGCTTGAGCCATATTTTGGTTATCTCTTCAGTCTGCATTTGAAAGTTGGTATCCCACAATTCCATTGGAGTGAGTGGGGTACACAATTATGTATGCAAATGTTATGTTAAGCAGCATACAGATTTGTACCTATTTAATGGGCCTTTGTCCAGAGTTTTGATGTTTCCAGGTTGAGAGGTACAGAGAGAAAACAGGACCGATCCCTGTGGGACTCCACTTGTGACTGGTCAACAGTCTGACTTGGAGTCCACTACTTTCACACTGTGTTCTATCTGTGAGCCAATTTTGCAATCCATTTAGTGATATAGGGATTGATGCCTAGTTTGGTGAGTTTATCAGTAATTCCCGAGTGAGGAATGGTATCAAAGGCCTTGACCAGATCAAGGTATGCTGTATGCACTGCCTTACCTTCCTCCACAGCCCTGGTGACTGATTCAAAGAAGTCAACCAAGTTAAGCAGGTATGATCTCCCTTTCACAAAGCCAAATTGCATGGGGTCTAGAGTTTGGAGATTTCCTATATCTTTATTAATCAGGTCCATGATGATGCATTCTATAGCTTTACATATCAGACTTCTCAGGCTAATGGGGCAATAATTCCCAGTGTCTTTAGTTACTCCCTCTTTATGGAGAAGAGATGACTGTAGCAGTGTGGCATTCAGTAGGGACAAAGCCTGAGGTAAGGCTGTGACTGAACAGGGTACACAGACATGGTGCCAGTTCACTTTGTAGTTCATGTAGAACACAGCCAGGGATATTATCTGGTCCCATGGAAGCTGTATTCTTGGCCTTGGACAATGCAGCTTTAACCTGTGCTGCAGTAATGCTGGGTGCCTGGCATTCTTACGGTATTGTGATTGGTCCTTTGGGGGGATAAAGTTGACACTGAATCTGTCAGCCAGTATGTTTGCAATATCTGTTGGCTCAGTATAAGAGGTGCCATTGTGCAGTATCTCATAGACAAATATGTGTTTTGCTGTGGAGGTTCTTGACATAGCTATAGAAGGCTTTGTGATTGTTTTTAGTGTCTGCCACAATTCTGCCTTCATAACTGGCTTTAGAGAATTGGATGAGGGATCTCAACTTTTTGTTGAGGCTAATAAGCTAGTTTTTCTAGTCTTGTAATGTTACCTTTTTCTGCAACAGTTTCTTCCTTCTGTTGTAGAGTTTATTAATGACAGGGGACCACCAGATTGGCTTCTTTTTTTGGAGGAGAGCATCTTGGTTCTGTTGGGTATGGGTGGTTCCATGTATTTGTGTACATCTTCATACAGTGCATTGGTGTATGATTCAGCAGTCATGCAGCTATTTTCCATTTGCATGGGTGCAATGAAGTTAGCCACCTCTGTTTTCAGGAGTCCAAAGTCTGCTTTGGAGAAGTTTTTCAAAGTGGTTACCTTTGTGGAGTGTGTGGGCGAGATGTGGATTTCCATGGTGATTAGTTTATGGTCGGATATGACCAGGGAGGGATTGACCATTGGTGTAGAGCAACGGTCGCCCATGTCAGTAATAACCAGGTCAAGGATATTGGTTCCTCTAGTGGTTAAGGATATTGCTTCCTCTAGTGGGGGTCAGGATGAGCTGGTCTAGGGCACTGGAATTGATGAATTGCAGGAAGTGGTGGGCCAGTGTATTGGTGTTTGAGTAGTTTTTCCACTTGATGAAGGGGTAGTTGAAGTCTCCTTCTAAGTGAGTGTTGGGTTGGACCTTGATAGATTCTATGGTAATTAGGAATGTGGAGTGAGAGTCTAGGGACATGGTTGGGGACCTATAGTAGGCTATGACCTGGATTGCCATCTTACCCAATGTTAGTTGTACCTGAAATATCTCAGATGCAGGTCTATATTAGAACACCGAACATTTAAAATGTCGAGTGTTCTAATATTGACCCATTTTCAGCGAACACTGAAAATATCGAAGAAGCGGAAAAGCAAATTGGTTGTCCGTTTCTGTTGCTTCGGTATTTTCAGTGCTCTGTTGGAAAGTTACGGGTCGGGTTCAGGTAAGTGTGCGATTGAGTGCGGGTTAGGTATGTGTGCGATTGTGTGGACATGAGGGTTAGGGCAGGTTAGGTGAGTTAGGGTTAGGGCATGGGTTAGGTATGTGTGCAATTGTGTGGACATCAGGGTTAGGGCGGGTTAGGTGAGTTAGGGTTAGGGCACGGATGAGGTGAGTGTGCGATAGTGACGGACCTTAGGGTTAAGTGGATAGTTAGTGGTGTGTAGGGTTAGGTGTAAGATTTTAGGTGTATGTGTGTGGATTGCTGTTTGTTTAGTGTGCTTGTGTTGTGTGTATGTGTTTTGGAACAGCAAATTTTTTCCCTAGGAAAAAAATTCACTGTTCTGAACGTTCGATGTTTGGTATTTTCGATTGGTAGGGTTCGATATTAGAAAACTCGACATTTTGAATGTTCAGTGTTCTAATATAGACCCTCAGATGCATTATGCTGGGCTACTAGTTTGGAGGTGTGCATATCCTTTATGAATATGGAGACACCACCGCCTTTGGAGCTTTGGTCCATGCTTTGTGGCCGAAAGGTGTGGAATGAGTTATAGCCTGGTAGTGCAGGGGTGCTTTCTGTTGCTTTAAACCAGGTCTCCATTACAGCACAAATGTCGATGTTCTCCATTTTGAGGAGTGCTTTGAGCAAGTGCATCTTGAGATTTAGACTTCTAGCACTGAGCAGCATGACCCTCAGATTGCATTTATTTATAGCTGTTATGGTGGTAATTTGGTCTTTGTAGCACCATCTAAAAAAGGCACTATAGGGGTGGGAAGAGCCTTAGCCAGTACCCAAAAACCCAGGGGTGACAGATGCAGGCCATCTCTGGCAAAGCATCTAGGTCTGTGAATCATGTCATCCCAAGAAAACAGATACTGGATCCCCTTAGAATGACACCAGAAACTTAGCCAATTGTTGAAGTCAATCATTTTTTGTTTGTACTGCAATATCATTCTGGTTGACGGTAGGATACTGCTCAGGGCTAGTGTCATACCTGCCTTGGTCACATAATCCGAGAGCTCCCTCATGTCACTTTTCATGTAGTCCAGGTAGGTGTCTCTCAGGTCATTCACACCCACATGGACAATGGCAGAGTCATTCTTGTACTTGCTGTGGAGTGACCTGAGTACATGTCCAAAACAAAAAAAGAAAAAACCACAACAAAGCCACACAAAAGTCAAAAAAGAAATGGGGGGCTAATAGGCACTCCAACAACCAGAAAGACAGACAGATTTATTTTATATCCACAAATAAACAAAAAAAAAAACATTTAGCATAATTAATCACTAATTACATCTTAAATAGTTCACACATTGACCAATTAACTTCATAAAAAAACACACTAATCAGTCTCGGCTCATGTTTTTATGCATTAAGTGAATTCTATATTTATTTATTTATTAAAAACATATTTTGTGGTGACAATACACAAGTTTTATTTAATATTCATGAGCCTTTTAGGTTTAAAATATTTGCTTGTGAACTATTTAAGATGTAATTAGTGGAATTACTTATTATCTGATGAAGTCCAAGTTTTGGACCTGAGTACATGTGTTATATGTTGGATTCAGGCACCTGATAGACAGCTGACTGTCACCTTCTCCTTATTCAACCTAGTGACTGGGACATATGTGTGCCTCAGTATTGAGTCACCTATGATTAGTGTATTGGGCAAGGTGCTTAGCTTTAGGTGCTTAAATTGAGAAGCACACTTTGGAGGTGAGCTATGTGTCCTGTGGTTTGTGCTGTGTTGTGGTGGTTGAGATCATTTCTGTTTCAGAGGTCTCTGCTGTTTCGGTAAATTTCTATTTAAATGGTTCCGAGAAGGTGGGTGTGTGGTTTGTGTTTTTATGCAAGAGCTGTGATAGTAGGTGTTCTGGAGGGCTATGTGTTCCATGTGGTGTGGTGCAGGTATTGACCTTCTCCTTTTAAAAAGCTAGTCCAGTCTTGGCTGGAGAGTGCATAGCTTCCAATTTGGTGATATAAGTGCATCTCTCACAAGTCTGAGTGTTGGGAAGTAAGAGGAGAGGGTTGTCTGTTTACATGAGGCAGTTGCTACACTACCTCAGAATACCCAAATGCACCAAATTAATAGGTGAAACCTCAGGGAACTGCCCTTTAATCATACCAGGAGGGGTGGTCATAACTGCTAAGTACTGGAGCTATTTCCTTGAAGAATGACTAGTGCTAATGGCACTTAAGTGTGCTACAATGATTGCTACAAAAACCTGTTGAAGTGCAGCACGATTAAGGTTTTTAAAGTGCAAGAGATAAGGAACTAGCAAGATCTATGGGAAAAAATGAAGAGGAGACTTTCTGGCACCAGGAATAGTTTACTTCAGCTTGGCGCTGCAGTGCAGAGCTTAAACGAGTGCATACTCATGCAAACATGGGCTTTTAAACCAGAAAGTTGAAAGGGGTGGAAAAACTGCCCAAACGTCCAATAAACTACAATTTCTGGGCCAGAAACCACTTTTCTTGTGGTAAAAAGGCTACCTAGTGCTTACCACTCCCACTGATAAGTTAAAAGGCTTCCCTCCAACACAGAAAGGCTTGGGGGCTCAGAAGCTTACAAACAGTCCTGGATACAGCAAATTTGTATCTGGACTAGACTAGTTAAAGGACAGGTGGGAAACAAGTGCAAGTGTGGCTTTTAAACTCGAAAGTTGAAAGGGATGGAAAAACTGCCCAAATGGCCAATAAACTATAACTGAGGATGTGCTCACATGTAACTTACCCAAACCTCAAATTCCTCTCAAACACAGTTGTCAGAAACACTGCATGCACACAAATAAGACAACTCCCACGACATCACATAAACCCACCTGTCATTGTGCCTCAACTATCAAGGCTATGAGGTGCAATGCCACAGAATCCAATATATTGTTCATAGGAGACTGCATTGTGAGACATACCAATGTCTCTCTCACCAGACTATATAAGGAGAAGTTACAGTTAGTTGCCTATCAGGGACCAAGATTCATCACATGCAAGCATTGAGGTCACTAAACCTCAAGTACCAGTATGACTCAGTCATAGTCCATGGGATGTGAATGACCTGAGATGTACCTCTCCGGACCATATGTGACACAGGCAGGTATGAGCCAGCCACTGAGCAGCATCCCACTGTCTTCATGGATGATGCCACAATACCAACAGAAGATGATATCTCCTTTGAATTTTTTTCCCTGTAATTTGTCCTTTATCATGGTGTAACTGCAAAATGGTTTGCCACTGTTTCATGGCTGCTGCAACATAATCAATCACTGTAGGGTGTATCTTATAAATTTTTAAGCCCCATTTCATCCATGAATGTGGGATACTGGCAAATGCTTTTTTGTAATCTATCCATGATATATTTAGATTCTTTCCATTTAAATTTTTTCCTTAATGAATTTATTCTACAAAAAATGAAACTTGGTTCAATATGACTTTCTTTTGTTACCCTTTTGTTGTATTGCCATGACTGACTTTTCTTCTAAATGACTACAAACTCTTGTTGGCATCAATTCCAGTCTATAGGTAATACATTGTCAGAAGGCAAGTTATTAGTCTATAATTTTTAGGGTAGCTGGCAGGTTTGTTCTTAAGTAGAAATATTGTTTTTCCTTTTGTTAGCCAGGTTGGTGTCTTTTCCGGGTGCGCATATAAATAGTATTTAATCATGGCTAAATATTCATATAAAGATGTTAATACTTTTAGCCAGAAGTTAGGTACTGCATCTGGGTCTGAGATTTTCCAATTATGATCTTTTCCTAACTTTGTTGCAATTTCTCTGGCCATTACTACATCCAGTTTCATATCCTGTACATTTGAACTTCTTTCTTTTACTTTTTCAATCCATTCAGGATCTTTGTTATGTTCCACAGGATCTTGATATATATTTGTCCAAAATGTATCGATTTCTGTTTTTTTTTTTTTTTTTTTTGGTGTTTCAATCCTTTTTGCCTTGTTTCTCAGTTCTGTATAAAGATGCTTTGGGTTATTAATATATTGCTTATTTTGTACTTCTCCTTTATATTTGTCTGCGTATCTTCTATGTTTCTGTGCCTGTGCTTATATTTTTAGTCTATGATTTGTGATAGTGCACAATAGATACTGATCTGTTCTGATACTGTGCATTGCTTTTATCACATCTCTGTCTTAGAGTTCTCTATCTGTATTGATCTGTTCCCTCTTCTGTACTCCTCTAACAGTGACACTTCTTACACTAACTGCTTTATAGTTGTCTGTATTTAGTACTTCCATTATGTCATTTGATTTTTTTTCATTCATTTCCCTTATTGCCCAGTGTTTTTGTGGTAAGACTTTAACTGTTATTAATTTAGCTGCAAATTAATGTAGCCTATTTACTTCTGTTATACTACACAGATTTCTGTTGAAAGATTTAATTACTGTATTAATTTGTTTAATCAGACTCAACATTTTGGGTCTTATTGACTTTCTGTAATATTTTTTCATTGATCTTTACATGTCTATCCATCTCTATTTAATAAAGCAACTGTTACTTTTACTCTCTGTTTGTTTCAGGGATTCTACAGAAAGTTAGTGAACATCTTTCTGTGACATATTCTCTTCAGCTGCATGCTGCATCATTTGTTGCTCTTTCATATAGGAATTCACTTGTCTATCGCTACACAACATTGACTGTGTCAGAGTTGTCACTTGTCTATCGCTACACAACATTGTGTCAGAGTTGTCACTTGTCTATCGCTACACAACATTGACTGTGTCAGAGTTGTCACTTGTCTATCGCTACACAACATTGACTCTGTCAGAGTTGTCACTTGTCTATCGCTACACAACATTGACTGTGTCAGAGTTGTCACTTGTCTATCGCTACACATCATTGACTGTGTCAGAGTTGTCACTTGTCTATCGCTACACAACATTGACTGTTTCAGAGTTGTCACTTGTCTATCACTACACAACACTGGCTGTGTCAGAGATGTCACTTGTCTATCGCTACACAACATTGACTGTGTCAGAGTTGTCACTTGTCTATCACTACACAACACTGGCTGTGTCAGAGATGTCACTTGTCTATCGCTACACAACATTGACTGTGTCAGAGTTGTCACTTGTCTATCACTACACAACATTGGCTGTGTCAGAGATGTCACTTGTCTATCGCTACACAACATTGACTGTGTCAGAGTTGCCAATGTTTCTTGCTCCTTTCCTGGCTGTGCAATTCCAGCTGAAGTTTTGTACTCATTTTCTACTTGGAAGGCTATAGAGAATCATCATGTGTCATGTGATCAGATGATTACCGTTTCACCTGTTTCTCCCTCATTTGTTAGACTCGGTGTCCCATCATGCAGCAACATTACCACTGTTGGATTTTATACACTAAATCCTTTACTTTACAGGTACTCCATAACTACAGTTTCTATTATTTAACTTCCCCATTAATAATCCTCTTTTCTACTTTCCTCCTTTTTCTTATTTTTTATATTGTGAAATGTTTTATATCTGGATGCCTTTGCCTGTATTTCTCTGCAACTATCTTTGGTGCCACTTTTTTGTACTGATTTGTTTTCTTTTCTGCCTTTGCATAATTATTGTGCCACATTAAAGTGATTACACATTCCCATGTTCATATTTCTTTCACCGATGTCTCCCGCTCTTTGTTCTCTTTACGTTGGGGACTAATTGTTCCATCATGCTGTAACATAAACTGTGTTAGACTTTCTACACTAAATCCTTCACTTTGGAAGTATTCCTTAACTTTAGCTTCTATTGGCTTAACTTCCACTTTATTAATCTTCTGTTTTACATTACCCCTTTGTGATCCTATTTTTGTGTTGTGAAAGTTTCCATATCAGGAAACTTTGCTTGTATTTCTCTTCAAATAACTTTGGAGATGCTGTCTGGTATTGATTACTTTGGCTGTCTCCTTTGCATAAGTACCACAGCAAAACCGATCTCTTTCTTTCCCATATCCATGTTTATTTTTCATGACTTTCAAAAATATCTGGGTTTTGTTCTTTACATGTTTTGCACTTCCTTGGTTACTTCTTTTTCCAAATGGCCCAAAGTTTTTGTCTATCTAATGCTTTTCATGGATCAGTTGTATTAATGAACACAAAGATGCATTTGAAGGTTTTGACAGTTTTTCTTGTGTAAGTATTTTCCTTTTCTCTGATTTCTCTCTTAATGTTTTTGAATTTCTTGCATCTGGAAATTATGGGCACCTTGCATAATAGTCACAATACATAATTTCTTTCTTATCCTAAGCAGTCCAGTTTATCATCTTTATGGCTCTTTTTCTGACCAATCAGTTTTTGTGGACTAGTAATTCCTTCTACAATGGGGTAGGGGCATCACCCCCTTAAACCTGGCCTAACCCCATTGTTGGAATGTTTCTTTGTCTTGAAGATTCTACACTGTCAGTTTTTCCAGTCCTGGAACCAGTGTACCTATGAGGATCCAGCACTTTTTAATGTGTCTTTTTTTTATTTTTTACCCTACTTCAATCCATGTTATATGCTATATAAAATACACTTTGTGCATCAGTGTCATATCCAGTAAAGTATAACTTATTTAAAGAAAAGTTCATTGCTAACCAGTACCCTACCTTTTCCTACATTGCACTATAGCTGGAGACTGAGAACAGGAAAAAGAGTTTGAGGTGATCCACATAAGACATGTTATTTACACCCTTTATTCTTTTAATGAGGAATCTCTTCTTGCAAATGCCTGGTCAGGTACATGCTGAAGAGTGCAGTGTACTCTATCATTGGTCTAATGAGGGCTAAGTATAGCTGGACTATGATCTCCTTAGATCTGGATGCCTTGCCATAACTTATAACTTGCCCCACATAGAAAGATTTTCTCACCACCATGGACACATGGTGATCAAAATGCAGGTTACTGTCAACCTGAGTTCTCAGTCCCTTATAACTGGGTCTTCTCTTAGGAAAGTGTTATTAATGTTGTAATTTGCAGGGGTGGTCATCTTTCCAAAGGGTATAAATATGCATTTTTGCATTGAGTATTAGGCTATGTTTCTGGCACCAGTTACTTGCCTCTCAGACCCTCCTCAAGGATATCTACATCTTTGGAGGAATCAGTCATTGCACCCAACTTGCAGTCATCTGCAGATCTGGTCATACAAAGGCTCTCTATATTTGCTATGACTTCAGAGAAGTGTATTCCAAACAAGAGAGTCCAAGTGCTGAGTCCTCTGAAACACCACTACTAACAGGCCTGTTGGTGGAGGTGGATACCCCCACCCTAACTTCATGTGTCTTATCCATGAGCCATTTCACTATCCATTGGATTACATACAGATTTATGACTAAATTTTTGAGTTTGTCTGTAATATCTAAGTGATGTAGTGTGTTGAATGCCTTTACCAGGTTGAGGTAGGCAGTATGCAGTTTTTTGCCTTTCATCCATGCCTCAAGTGGCCTTCTCAAAGTAGTCCACTGGATTTACTAGGTGTGACCTACCATTGATAAAACCAAACTGGTATGGGTCCAGTGTTTGAAGATTCCATATGTATTTATTAGATCCATGATAACTTTTTTCATGCCTTTGTATATGACTAGTCCAACTTATGGGTCTGCAGTTCCCTGGGTCTGTTGATGGTCCACCTTTATGGAGAGAGATGACTGTTGCAATTCTTTATTCCCTAGGGAAAAAAAAGTCTGAAGACTGTGGCTGAACATTCTAGTGGGCCTGAGGGGTCGTTTTTCAAACTATATAGGAGGCATACCTGGATATTATCAGGGCTCATTGTTGTATTGTTTTTAACTGTGAAGAGCTCAGTGAGGACCCATTCTTTAGTAACAGTGGGGGGGATAAGTTGTAGACGGTATTTCTTGGAGAGTAACTAGTCATCTTCGAGTCATATGGACTCTGTCTTCTGCTTGTATCTTTTTGCTGTTGTGTAACACTTTTGAGTAAAGTTACTGTTGTCTACTTTTTTATCTTGGACTTTAATAACTACTTTAGCCAATTAAATGTTTCTGTCAAGGCTTTTCTCAGTGCACTATAAGGTTGAAAGGTAGGGCTTCAATTATAACTGAAATGTCATGGCATCACAAGAAATTAACGGCATTTATTGCATGCATATTCCTATACACTAGACAGTCTAGTTTCAAATTAGAACTAGCCAGTACAACTTTATACATACACAAATACGTAAACAGACACATATTCCATGTGAAATTGTAGTTTCATTTATTTTACAAAATAAACAAGCAAGTAGACACTCTGGTTCCATGTGAAGTCATAGTTTTATTTATTTGACTGTTTCATAACTATCACATGTATGTATAGATAGATAGACATTTTGATTTAATGTAACAGGTTTGCAGAGAAACAGTGTAAATTGCAAGTAAAGCAAGTGTGATATTTTGTTGCAAAGAGGCAATTTTGCTGATGAATCATGACAATGCAAGACATCTATAATGCACACTCATTAGTTTAAATAACACTACTTGCACATAAAGCTAACAAATAAATAAAAATGGAGAGACCCTTCTATACTTAACATAGCCACACTATTAAACATTTTATTTATATTTATACATTTTACATATGTACATACATACAAATATTTCAGGTGTGAGCAATAATGCCCTTCTTGCCTGTAAAGTTGTAGTTATAGTTTGTTCTCATTTACATTTCTTATATCTTTTCAACTGTCATCTTGCTTGAATTCCACTTATGCACTTTGCCAAGTTGTTTGACATTCTTTCAGAAAGCAGTATACTTCTTTATTCTATTTCCAATTTTCTGTTTGTGTCTTGCTCCATGGAGCTCAAGTTGCGACTGAAAAGGGTCTGCCAGCTATCCACTTACATGGTTATCAAGCTGAAATTAATAAGTAAATAAACAAATAAACAAACAGCTGAATAAAGGAATAAGGGGAATACATTAAATTATTTCAAACAGTGTAATTCACGGTACCTTGGAGAGTAGAGCATACATCTATTTGTTGTTTTCATTACTTACTAAAAAACAATTAAATGTTTGTTTTACAGGTACCTTGTTATGTATATAGTCAGTACTCTTACAGGACATAAAACACAGTAGGGGTGTATTCAGAAATGAAAAATAGCACAGTGTGTAAAGTTAAACTATACAATGAGTGTTGACAAGCAGGGCATATGCAATTCAGGGGTATCTGTAGGACAGTCATGGTAGTGTGAAATCTGGTGTGGTCAGTAGTATATAATAATGACCATATTATGACATTCAAATGAGAAGGATTATAGCAATACGTTCATCAATAAACTGATTTGTCTGCATATATATTCTATATGCAGCATACACATTTGTGAGATACTTGGTAATTATATATTAGGTTGATAAGTTCATAGGTATGTACTACTCATGCAGTTTAAAAGACCATTGATAAGCATAGCCAGCTAAGCCTGAGCACTGTTGAATGAGCTAAACTCCATGGTCAAGAAGCACCATGCTATATACCCCAAAGAGGATTTATGATTTCCATGCTATTCATTCAGAATATTACTGATTACAGATGATGTGTAGTATTGCTTGATATGCATAGGAAGTTTATTCAGTAAGTACAGGATTCCTTGGGATAGAAATCTGTTGTGTCAGCCATGTTCTATTTCTGTGCCTATAAAAGATTACAGTTTTTGTTGTGGTTGCATAGCTGTAAGAGGTCAAGCAGGGTGGAATGGACCATGTACCCTACTGATGGACAGCACTCTGTCTGCTGAAGAATGGCATACATGAGCAAGAACTGCACATATCAAAAATGGCACTTGAAACCTTGATATAAGTATCACCATGAATAGTAGGCAACAGTAAGGATTGTGGAAGGGTGTACAGCTCAGCAAATCATGTGGCCTCAGTGTAAATATTGTAATCAGGCCTTTAACACAAATTTTGCATGTTATATCTTAGGTACCACAATACATCACAGGTAATGTCAGCATGTTCCAGAAGGTAATATATGAGACAGGTGTTTCCATTCAGATGGAACAGCACCAGCAAGGTACCAGGCAATCAAACATGCAGGAAGCTCCAGTCAACAAAAGGTGTTGTTGGAAGGTGCAATGTATGTCTTACAGGTGACACACAGGGTCTGCAAATAAGCGATAATGTTAGGCAAGTTAAAAGAGTTTATTTTTCAGCTATCTTTCATAAGCATTGGACTTCAACTTCCTAATTTCTTGATGCTCTCCCATGATGTCCTTGCACACTGCACATGAGAAGTTGCCACTATGCTAAATGAGCATGGAATCTAACTGAGCGTGGGGTATATGTTTGGGATCCAAGCTTAATTTCTCCACTGTTTTCTTCACTACAGCCCTCACCTTTTCTGGGTAAGCATGGTACCCCACTCATGGCAGAAAACTGTTCCTTCTTAAGTGTCAGTCTGTGATGACACTGTGTGAGTGGGCTTCTGTGTTGTTTGGTAGTGTTGTAGGAATTGTACTACAGTACATTCTGTGGCCCGTGAGGCTGGAGCCAGACAGTAGTTCTTCATCTCCTGATCAGCCATATGTTGCTGCTATTTATCCTTAGACTATTCTTATTTTAACCATATAAATGCTCCACTTAGGGCTGATAAACAACAAGTTATGAAAAGCAATCTGTTGTATTACTGATGACATATATTTTGGAGTTTATCCCATAAGGTTTGTACTGCCTCCCCATGGCTTTGTGCAGCCAGCTGATGCTTGCCAGGTGTAATGCTGCCTTCAAGGTATTTATTATCTATTATTCTCATATGTCCACTGATACTGTGAATGAATTTGTACTCGCACTGGTACTGGTGCTGTGTCTAGTGCCACTCTCTTGAATTGAGCCCACTGTGAAAGCAATATAGTGTAAAATGTCCAATTATTCTTCACCTCACCCTTTTTGCTGATTCCTTCCAGCCTGAACTATACATATGTTGTCCAATTTTGAGTTGGGAGTACCTTGTTTGCTTTCTGTTTGTATATCCAGAAAGAACTTTAACTCTGTAATGGCAGATTAATGTCTACATGTAATTACTTTTGGCCACCTGCTGCTGAGCTTTTCCTCCTAAGTATCTTTCCCAACCAAATTCATATGGATATGGCAACAGTTATCCTGAAAAAAAATGCAATGCAGTCTGAGAGCATGCCAACACATAAGTAAAATTATCATCTCTAAAACTTTAGATGACTAAGAGCAAGAATACTCATGTTACTTGATAGGTTCACATGTGGTTACTAGGCTACTGACCCAAAGGTCTTTACAAGCCAATCCATGTGTACCCAATATAATACTAGAGAAACCCAATATAAAAGTTCTAGCCTAAACTCAAGATCTTAGTTAGAAATGACTACCCATATCTAGGAGGGTCATAGTTGAACTCCCTGGCAAGGAATTTAAAGTTTCCCATCCAGTCATCCAGGCTATACTTAAACAGGGTCATAGAGTGGCTCTGTTTGATGTGAATTGGTAGCCTATTCCAGAGGAGTGGCAACCTCTTAGAGACATAGCTGTCTGTCCAGCAGGTCCTAATTATGTTGTAGGCCAGGTTACGCTCTCTGGTGCAGACCCTTATCCCATCTGACTTGTAGGTCAGGTTACTCTCCCTGGAGCAGACCCTTATCCTATCTGAGTTGTAGGCCAGGTTACGCTCCCTGGAGCAGACCCTTATCCCATCTGACTTGTAGGCCAGGTTATGCTCCTGGAGCAGACCCTTATCCCATCTGACTTGTAGGCCAGGTTACGCTCTCTGGAGCAGACCCTTATCCCATCTGACTTGTAGGCCAGGTTACGCTCCCTGGAGCAGACCCTTATCCCATTTGACTTGTAGGCCAGGTTACGCTCTCTGGAGCAGACCCTTATCCCATCTGACTTGTAGGCCAGGTTAAGTTCTCTGGAGCAGACCCTTATTCCATCTGACTTGTAGGCCAGGTTACGCTCCCTGGAGCAGACCCTTATCCCATCTGACTTGTAGGCCAGGTTACGCTCCCTGGAGCAGACCCTTATCCCATGTGACTTGTAGGCCAGGTTACGCTCCCTGGAGCAGACCCTTAGCCCATGTGACTTGCAGATGTGCAGCACTGCCATTGGGTTGGGATATGAGATTGCTCTGTAGGCCAAGTGCACACGTCTCCTCTAAGTAGTCTGTATGCTACTGAGTAGCTGGAGACCCTGAATTTTCTTTTTTAAAAATCTCTGAGGTCTCTCAAGTTGCTGCAGGTGCCTGGTAAGGTACATACCAATGGGAGGAATGCACTCAATTATTGGCCTGATGAGAGTCGAGTGCAGGGGAGTTATGACTTTTTTCCCTCTTGAGGCAATACCTTTGCTAATGAGGTGAGCAATGTAGAATGCCTTCCTTACCATAGTAGACAAATGGTGGTGAAAGTTTAGGATACAGTCGACTTGTGTTCCCAGGTTTCTCACTAATGGGTTATTATGTAGGGTATTATTATTTATATGATAGTATGCATGGATATCATTTTTATCGAAGGGGGTGATGATGCATTTTTAGCATTGAGTTGAGTCCATGGCTTTGCCACCAATCATTGGTTTGTGTAAGTCCCTCTTGAATTATACTGACATTGTTTGGGGATTCAGTGACTGCACCGAATTTGCAGTCATAAGCAAACTTAGTCAGCCACATCCACCCTGTTTTAGCCTGAACTTCTGAGAAGTGCATTCCAAACAATACGGGGCTCAGTACTGACCCCTGTGGAAACTCACTGCTGACAGGTCTGCTGGATGAGGTAAAGTCCCCTACTTTGACTGAGTGTGATCTGTCAGTGAGCCAGTTAAAAACCCACCTGACAACATAAGGGTTGATATTGAACTGGGAGAGTTTATCAATGATGCCCGAATGTGGACAGTATTGAAGGCCTTTGCTAAGTAAAGGAAGGCTGAATGCACAGATTGCCTTCATTTATGGCTCTGGTGATGTTTTTGAAGAAGTCTACCCGGTTTAACAGGCATGACCTGTCTTTGACAAATCCAAACTGTGTCATATAAAGGGTTTGGAGATCACCTATGTCCTTATTTATAGTATCCATGATGGTGCATTCCATGGCCTTACCGACAAGGCTGGTTAAGCGAGTCACAATTTTAATACTTTTGTCAAGTGGCATATAACAAATGGAAAAAAAAATGTTACTTGTAAAACTAGCAATAAAGGGTCAGTGACATGAATGCTGTTAGGAACAGCTATACTGTCATTAAAGTCAAAATACCTCATGCATACCACTGTATGATAGTGTGCATGTGTATATATATATATATATATATATATATATATATATATATATATATATATATATATATATATATATATATATATATATATATGTATATATATATATATATATATATATATATATATATATATATATATATATATATATATATATATATATATATATATATATATATATATATACATATATATATATATATATATATATATATATATATATACGTAGTTAATCACTGTATATTAATAAGATTAGACGATCACTGTATATTCCATCTTGATAAGGGGGTAAGTGGTCTTATCACTACAGCCATCTGAGTCACAAAAGAGGCAAAGTTTGAGAAAAGTTATGAGAATTCCAATATTAATAGTGAAGTACACAACTAAAACAATTATGTGCACTTCATAGAAAGTTTTAATAAAATACACACATTATCACATATCCAGCATATAAAAATTTGACAGACATTCAAGAATGCCTTGAATTGCAAGCTGGTCAGTAAGACATAACAAGGCTATGGTTTTAAAACTGCATGAATATAAACTTAGATTACATATTGCATACATACTTATGCACACAGACAGGAAAATATAGGTAAATATAGACACTACATTTGCCTCAACTTTCAAAAGGTAACCAATGTAACTACTGCAGTCAGATGTTCAGGAAAAGAATGAAAGATCCAAACATTGAACAGAAAGCAGGAAAGAAAAAGAAAATAAATTAATTCAGATGGAATCAATATTATACAGACAGTTACTGTGTGATTCCTGAATGGTGTCCGCTAGTGGGAAAATACTTTTAGTACAGTAACAAGATTCAATTTCAGCATTGTCTAACATGTTTTTATTGAAACATTACAAGATTATATTCTTGTAGAATCTTAGGACATTTGTATCTCAGTGGGTTTGTTTCCAAGATGCAACTGTCCAAAGCAATGCTGTCCTGTGAAATGAGGGAAACTGTCTTATAAATGTATATCTGCATGAGTGCATGCGCTAATAAGTAGCACTATTGCTGACGATATGAAAAATAATTACTAATGAACGGAAAAAGCAGGTAGCAACATGCATGCCTAGGCTAGGATAATTATTCCACTAAGTTTTACCAAAAACAAGGACATACTAAAGATGTAATTTCATTGTTGCAAAGGCTGCAGATCTGACTCTGACTGGCTAGCATATCTGTTGTGTCTTTTGGCTTTTTCCTGGTTAGGGGTCGCCACAGCGGAACTCCAGTCTGCTAATGATTGGCAGTAGATTTTTACGTGCTGATTTGCCGGCCCTGACACACAACCTTCAACGAAGGTACGCCCATTCACGCATGTCTCCACACAAAAGACGCTCTAACTTTGAATCGAACAGGACATCTTACTGTGAGGCAACAACGCTACAGAAGCACCACCACCGCAGTATGAACTGAGGCTAAATCAGTCACTCAGCTAATCTAATAGCCTATGGGTGGGGGAAGGAAAATACAAGGGACAAATTTTTAGCACATAACCATCCCCCACTGAAGTTTGTGAAATCTGACCTGCAGTATCAGTATGCTAATAAGCTTCTCTGAAAATCCTGCCTCTGTGTGAACATGTGACTTACACTGCACTAAATGGTAAACAAAGTGTTCTAGCAAGCAACTGATTTTAGAAACGAGATAGTGCCCCTTTAAGAGCGATCCTGCAAGCTATCCTAAAACTATAGACCAATAACTTGCCTTCCAATGATGTATAAACTATACACTGGAATTAATGCAATACAGTTTGTAGTCATTTAGAAGAAAACTTAATCATGGCAATAAAACAAAAGGGTAACAAAAGAAAGTCATACGGAACAAAGGATCATTTGTTGTTAAATGAAGTCATAATGTAAAATTGTAAAAAGGGGACGAATCTAAGTATGGTATAGATAAATTACAAAAAATTATTTGACAGTATCTCACATTCATAGACAAAAGAGTGCTTACAAATGAACAAGATATACCCTACATTGATTGATTACACTACAGTGACCATAAAACAATGGCAAACCACTTTGCAGCTAAGCCATGATAAAGGACAAATTATATCCCAGGGATAAAAATTCAAAGGAGGATGTTTCAGGGTGACTCTTTGTCACCTATGCACTTTTGCCTTGCCCTTAACCCATTAAGCTTTCTACTTAACAGATTAGGCCATGGCCACAATTTGGCTCCCACAAAACAACAAAATGTAAAGACTCCTCATCTTCTTTTTGTGGATGTTTTAAAACTGTATAGTTCATCAGATAAGGAACTGAAATCACAACTACAAGTTGTCAAAAGTTTGTCAGATGATATAAGAAAGTCTTTTGGTCTTGATAAATGTGCAAAAGCAACTTCTAAAACATACAAGCTGGAGCACCAAGAAAATATCAGTCTGGGACAGAAATGTGATATAAAGGAACTTTAGCAGGAGGTAGTGTATAAATATTCGGGAACTGATTAAGGATCAACAATAAAATAAAACACAAACAAATGCAAATAAAACGTAGTAAGGAGTATTTTAGAAGACTAAAATTATTGCTAAAAATAGCCCTGACATCTAGGAACAAAGTACAAGCTATAAACCAATCTGCTCTTCCTGCTCTAACTTACAATTTTGGTGTGATTGATTGGCCACAAAATGTATTAGATCAGTTGGACAGGAAGGCTAGAAAAATGCTTTATGCTTATCAAATGATTTATAAAAATCAGTGTACACCAGCAGGAAATATTCTTCATTCTGAAAGAGGTGTGAGCCTCCTCAAAATTGATTTGGACTTGATAAATGTGCAAAAGCAACCTTTAATGCATGAAAGCTGCAGCCTGCAGCACCAAGAAATTATCAGTCTGGGACAGGAATATGATATAAAAGAACGTGAGCAGGAGGTAGTGTATAAATATTTTGAAAGTGATGAAGGATCAACAATAAAACACAAACAAATGCAAATAAAACTTAGTAAGGAATATTTTAGAAGACTAAAATTAATACTAAAAACAGCCCTGACATCTAGGAACAAAGTCCAAGCTATAAACCAATCTGCTCTTTCTCTTGTAACTTACAGTTTTGGGGTGATTGACTGGCCTCAAAAAATATTGAATCAGACAGAAAGGCAAGAAAAATAATTTATGCTTATCAAATAATTTATAAAAATGACTGTATATCAAGATTATATATTTCCCATTCTGAAAGAGGTATGGGCGTCATTGAAATTGATTACATGTATAGATCTGCAGTTGTAGGACTGTATACATTATCTGTTGACCTCACAGGATCCAAACAGTGAAAGTTTTTAAATATGAGGAGTACAAGTCTAAGATGACTTCTCTGATTAGTTTAGCAGAAGCATATCAGTGTCAAGTGGGAATGGAAATCAAACCAGAAGAATACAAAAATCAGGCAGCAACTGAACGTGCCAAAAAACAAAAGAAAGAATATAAGGTGAAGGATCAGTTGAAAAGGCAAAAAATGTGGAAACTGGACAAATATAGTTGCAAGTGCAGAAAACTCTTGCAGCAACCTCACGTCGATCAAGATCTGATGCAAGAATAGCTAAGGAGAGGTGAATTTAAACCAAACGACAAAAGGTTAATATTGGCAGCCCAAAATAGTGGACTGCTTACATGCTGGTTTACAAAGTCCATTAAACATGTCAGAGAAACAGACACATGCAGTTTTGTAAAACAGAATTGGAAACAGTTGTACATCTTTTTATTGAGTGTGAGACACTAATCACAAAAGGCTTGTATACTGAAAGGCATAATAATGTGGCAAGACTGTTGCATTGGGGATTATGCAAACATGATAATATTGCAACAGCTCTAAAACACTGGAAACATGAGCCACAAAGCATTATAGAAAATAATGAAGTTTATATCACAAGGGATCACCCATCACTGAAAGTTTAAAAATAGATGTGAGAAAACCAGATATAGTAGTCCATGAAAAGAAGACAAAAATAGCATTGATCATTGAAATTGCTACACCCAGTGATTACAGTGTCATGTACAGAGAGACACAAAGTCTTAAAATACCAGGAATTGCAGGCAGAAATGAGGGCAGTATGGAAGAAGGATACCCAGAAATTCCAGTAGTAGTAGGAGCAATGGGTGTCATAAAAAAGAATTTGCAGTCATATTTAGATATGTTACTGATACATGCGACTCTATCTGAATTGCAGAAGGAGGAGTCATTTCTGGATGGTACAGGTGCTGTGAAGAGCACTTTGGCTAAAATTAAAGATTGTAGCAATACTAATTTCATGAACTTTAATCATACTTTGACTTAGGAATATGGTCCATTCCCATCATGGTATTAGATACCCAAAATACTTAGAGAAATAAACCTAAAGGAACAAATAAGCACAATTTATCCAAAGAAAATATGGTATCAGTTAGTTTATACTAATTTTAAACTGACAGAAAAAAAATGAGTATTCTTTTTAAAAGTATGTTACAGTCTTTAGGAAGTCCATTAAAGCACACCAATCCTAGCTTTAAAATAACTTTCCTGAAGAGGAAAGTAATAAAACATCAGTAAATATAAGAAAATGGAAGTTTTTTTCCCCAAAGGAACTTGTCTGACCAGCAAAGGAAAGCACAAACCAACTGTCAATCCTTGAAAGCCTCAGAGAATGTACTCTTCGACGGCAAGAAAGCTCTGAAGGGAATTATACCCAAACTTGTGTTTTAGTCAGCTCCATTCAAATTGTTTGACAGTTTGGGCATGTGGAGGGTGCCCTGAAGCTTTGGAAGGATAAAACCATATAGCTAATATGCACAATTGTACTTTACTTTGACTTTGTCAGCATCAAATTCAAGCCCTTCTGAATCTAAAGCTTGTCGCTCACATTTCAGAAAAGTTACCATATCTAATACCTAAAATTTTTCAGCTTCAGCTCCTCCAGCCTAAAATATCATCAGTTATATCATCTACATCATCTAGAAACTTAAGTTAATTCTACTTCAGTTCTCCAGAAAATGCATGGAGCTGAAAATATTACAAATGATAACTCAAGATATCTTGTTTTACCTAGAGATGTATTATATGTCCACATCTTAGAACCAGTTTTACCTAGCTGAATTTGATGGAACCCTTAGTTAATATCAAGAACAAAAAAGAATTTGGTGGTCCACCCACAACCCATTTTTTCTTATTCTTGCATTTGGGACTGGGGTGACACTTCAACAGAGACAATCATCTTGAGTCAAGGTTTATACCTCTGCGTGGCTAGCTGTAGTTCTTCCACACCACACACTTGCATGCACACTCACTCCTATGGCCAATTTAAAGTGCCCAGTCTACCTACTGTGGGTCTTTCAAATGTGAAGGAAACCAGAGCACCTGGAGGAAAGCCACATGAACACAGGAAAGACATGCAGACTCCACACAGAAGGCAACCCCAGCCAAGACTCAAACAGGAGAACCTCTTACTGTGAGGCAACAACTCTATCTGCTGTGCCACGTGCCACCCAACAAAAAATAATTTGGTGTCATAGATTATTGCAACTACTTCCTCAGGTTGTCTCAAGTAGATGATATTCCATTTATATATATATATATATATATATATATATATATATATATATATTTAAGTCTTTAAAATACCTTTATTAAATTATCATTTATGACATAGGAAAGCTTACTTTTATATAAAAGTAATCAAACCATATTAACAAGTTCACATTTACAAACATCATACATTATATATTCAATATATTGTTCTATACTATATAATAAAACCAACATTACATAAATTGTTCAGTTCCTGCCTTCTCTTTAACCTCATTCCTCCTCCAAAACATTTTTCTGAATGTGTGGTTCCTACAATTTCCATTTTTTCTATGTAATTTATTCCTACACCTTTCTAAAGATCCCACTTCTTGTTCTTTTATTTCTTTTATATTATTCTCTACTTCACATATGATTGGTTTAGACTTTGATTTCCATTTTCTAGTAATTGCTTTATTGGCAGCCACCATAATTAAACTTAGCAAGGCTTTAATATGCCTAAGCAATTCAGCTTTTCTATTTCAGCTCAAAAAAAATGTTTCCCTTAGTTACATTTATTTGCTCACTCAGTATTCCCGACAGATTAATCAGTAGGGAATTTTTAAAGTGTATCTAACCAGAAAAAGCCAGCACCCAACATCTCCTGTGGCTTGTTACAAATCACTTTTATTCCATGACCGATAGTCAACCATCCACCAGTATGGTTATACCGGTTTCGGCAAAAGACTTCTTCAGCAACCAAACTTGAAAAAGTAAAAAGATGTAACTAGCATTGATATCTCCCTTATATATGGTGTCTAATGATGCCCTCTAGTGCACATAAGAATACTACCATATCAATAGCAATATATGCCATGAAGTTAAACAATTGTTGTCATGTTACAAACATAATTAACTAAACAAAACAAAGAGCACTTTGTGTTAATACAAATATACAATTTTATGTAAAGATGTTTCAAAATTGGTCATTTAACCCAGGAGAAAAAAGGGCCAACAATTTAATAATCCACATTTTCTCTTTGTTTGTTAACATTTCATGTAGTGTGTGAGCCTCTTTATTCCTAAACTTAATATGGTCAATGACCATGAAACTAAAAAATTCCATCGGATGTTTGAGGATGTGTTTAAATAGAGAACTCGAACCTTTCTTATTTTTGATGTCACTTAAATGTCCCCAACCCTTATTTTAAAGGGTCGGGACGTTTGTCCCACATAAAATTCCCGACAACTACATTGGGCTAAATAAATAACCCAAGTAGTGTTACAATTGGCAAAAAATGGGACATTGTATACAGGTGGAGAATTCTGGGACGTAAAACTAATTTATTTGACTTCAACACTCTTGGACAATAAATACAGTGACCACATGGATAACAACCCAATATCAATTGACCAGTCATTGTCATTTGTTTAGTTGAACCTGAACTTTTGTCATAAACCCTTTTATAAGGGCTAAATAAGGATCCCAAAGACCGCCCCTTCCGAAAAGAATAGAAACATTGATCACCAATATAGTTGTTTAATGTGTCATCTGATCTTAATAGATGCCAGTGTCTATGAATAATATTCATAAAACTATTGGTGTTTCTCCCATAAGTTAAAATTAATCTGAGTACCTGTGATTTTTCAGTATCCCGAACCCAGTATGACAACAACTGCAATCTATCCTGTTGATTGGCAAACCGACTGGCCCTAGTAATGTCACCCACTTGATATCCCCTATTCTTAAACCTAGATGTTAAATCTCGTCGGTGATGGTCGTACGTGGAGGAATTTGAACAAATTCTCTTAATATGGAGAAATTGTGATTTGGGGATGTTCTTGATGACATGTTGTGGGTGGAAACTTGTAGCATGTAGTAGGGTGTTGAATTGTGGAAACTTCCTAAATACTTCACTCTCCAAAGTGTCCAAATCTGTTCTCCTAACTGATACATCCAAGAAAGTGATATCTGATCTAGAGTAAGTCAACTTAAATTCAACACCCCACATATTGCAATTCAAATATTCCAAAAATTCCAAAAGGAATTCCTCATCTGCTCTCCACACCAACAGTCATCAAGATATCTCCTCCAAATATCCATTTCATTTATATATATATTATGACTGGTGTCATATATCAATTGTTCCTCCATGTACGCCATAAATAGGTCCGCATAAATGGGGGCAAAAGAGGCCCCCATAGCAGTACCTTAAAGTTGCCAAAAACACCTATCTTTAAAATAAAAAAATGTTATGGGTCAGGACCATTTCTGCCACACAAATTAGGAGAGTATTAAAGCCTGGTTTGTACATATTGGCTCGATCTAGCCAATATTGCAAGGCCATAAGTCCTGCCCAATGGGGGATGTTGGTGTACAAGGAGGTGACATCTAAAGTACATAAGAACCAGCTGGACTCCAATTGCATATCGGATATAATGGAGAGAAACTGGGTCGTGTCCTGTATTCTGGACCATATCAATGATAGTAATGGTTTTAAATATAAAGTAAGAAATTCCGACAAAGGCTCAGTCAAAGAGCCTCTGCCTGAAACAATCGGTCGACCGGGCGGTCTATTAGAATCCTTATGGATCTTGGGCAAAAAATAGATATACTGTTTTTTAGGATGGTCTACCTTAAGATGAAAACAAACTTCCTTAGTGATAATGCCCTCATCTTCTTCTAGATTGAGGAAGTGATCAATATCTTGTTTAAACTTGTTGATTGGATCAACAACCATTTCCTGATAATGAGATTTATTATATAGTTGACGCTCTCCCTCCGCTTCATAGTCCACCAAATCTTGAACCACCACTGCTCCCCCCTTGTCCGCAGACACAATAACAATTTCCTTGTTATTAACACGATTTTCAGCACATAATCTTTGCTGTTTATCCAAATTGTTCTTCACCATATCTTGTTTGTTCAAATATAAATGCAAATCCCTAAGAACTTCGTTCTGAAAAATTTGTACAATGGGTAGCATAGGTGGCTTAAATATTGAAGACCTGAAGCTAAAGTTTCTAAATTCAGAAGAACTCATCTTACTCCCCTCAGAATTGTGAAAAAATGATTTTAAATTAAGATTACGACAGAAATTCACAATATCTTGTGCAAAATGATACTCCTGGACAAAGAAACCTGGCACAAAGCTTAAACCTTTATTTAGCACCACCAGTTGTTGCTCATCCAATCTAACAGAAGAAACGTTGTGCACATTATTCACTTTAGTATCTAAATTTTGGTCATGTTTTGAAGAATCTCCCCAAGATTAATGGAATTTTTTATGCTTCCTGCCCCCTCGTCTCTGAGACTTATGCCTAAAGGGATTCCCCCTGCCAAACTCTGCTCCAAATTGTTCCTCTTGGGAACAGGCGAGACTCTGGTATGGCCATCCTCCCAATCTGTATTGGATGATGAATCCTCACCAGATGTGGCAGACTCCCTATTTCTTTTTTTCAATATAGACTTGGACCGTGAGGCTCTTTTTTTTTGGTTGGATATACTACACAGCTGTGCACAAGCCATTTGTGCAGGTATTTTTCTGCTGGTTAATTTTTAAAGTGTGACAACTCATTGCACTCTAAGAACATATGCTGCCAGGTATCTGCTTCCCCATCACACCTCCAATATTTTACATCTACCTGAGGAAAATACTTTGGAGTCTGTAAAAGTATGCATAGAAACACTTCCAGGTAAAAATACCAAACCTTCTAGATTTTGTTGCATAGTTGGGAGCCATACATATGTCCTCCCATTGTTTCTTTGTGAATTGCTTATCTACTGTCTCTTCCTAATCCTTTCTGATCTCCTCTGATTGACTGTTATAGTTATCATGCAATATTTTATATGCCCTACTAATTATCCTTTTTTAACAGGAGCTTCTGTTCTTCATTCAACTTAAAACTCAACCAGTCCAGGTCTTTCATTAGGATTTCTCTATTCCTTCCTCTTTGTCTATACTCTCAATCCCTGATATCAGTCTGTAGCCTATCCAAATGTTTTCTTGGCCTCTTCCCATTCTATTACATTTCCCTCAATAATTATTTGTTCCCAATACCTTGGTTCCTTTGCCAGCTTCTGCCAATAAATTCCAGCTCTCTCTTACCTATTTTCTTTTCCCCTAATTGTAATCAGCCCTACTAGCAGAATTTCCTTTCTGCATTCCTGTGTTGGCTTAGTTCTCAGTATACTTTCTGCTACTTTATGAATATAATACTCTGTATGACTGCTGTTCTTATCCTTAAGGATCTGCATCCAAAATCACATTATTTTCTTATTTCTTGAATTACTCACTGCTTCATTATCATCTCTTTCCACTTTGAATTGTAGCTTTCTGCTTGTGTTCTATATAAAAGCCTTAAACATGTGGCTCTAAAATATCACTTCAAATCACGTAATTCTAAACCTCCTTGTTCTGTTTGGAAGGATCATCTTATCCCACTTGACTCTTGCCCTCTTCCCTCCCGGATAAAATCCTTCAACTCCTTATTAATTACTATACACACCATCACCTCTAGTTGATAAAAATATGCCTGACCTGTGTATACAACTAAAGGGACTAAAAACATTTTTACTATCTGTATCTTGCTATCCATAACTATAGGCAAGAGCTTCCAGTTTCCTATTTTTTTGTAGTATCTTTTATTTAGTCTCTTCCCACATATCCTTAGCTGCCATAACCCACACTCCTAAATACTTCATTTTATCATGCCCCATAAATTTGTGTATTGCTGAACCAATTCATGTGTGGGTACATAGTTTTGTCTTCATTAATTTTATATCATGAAAAAAACAGAACTGTCTCAGAATGTTCCAGAACACTGAGATGTCCTTTTCTGGTTCTATCAGGTACAAGATAATATCACCTGCAGATAAAACCAGCTTTTCTTGAATGACTTATCAATTATATCCTTGAATTTCTCTCTCCCTATTTTCTTTGCTAATGGTTCTAAATGTAAAAAAAATAACAAATGGGAAAGAGGACACCCCTGCCTGGTTCTTCTCATCAGACACAAGTTATCAGGGAGGAACCATCCCACTTTTATTTTTTATTTATTGAAGACTTGAGAATCTTTTCATATTCCCAGTTTGTCCAACTTTATCACTTTTACCATGCTGTTTATCAGTTTGTTTGGTTCTTTTTGCTTAAATATGACTGCTGTAGTTTTGTGTGATTCCATTCTTTTTCAGTCCAATCCCTGAGCAGAACAGGAACTTTCTCGGAGAATAAAATATCAGTATTTCCCCACAGCACTCTTAGTTCGATATTTTCCTGACAGAAAATCCAAGGCTTAAGACAAATAACATTTCTGCAAAATGGTCTTGGTACTTTACAGTATATATTCAGCACTCAAAAAACAAAAGAAAGAAGGAACCAGTGAATGACAACCACACTAATAAAAACCAAAACCACCATAAAAACTGGAAAACAGGAGACAGCCAAAATGTATTTAAGCATAACCCAATTTTAATTCGCTTTTCATCAGCACAGACTTCTTCAGAAGTAAAACAGTCAAAAAACACAAAGTGTTTAAATATGTAACATTCAATAAAAACCTTGTACTTTAAAGACACATATACAAAACTGTAAAGATAAAAATGAGTACAATACTAATGTAAACAGTTTTATTAGTTTTCGATTTTAAGTATTAGGTCATAACCTTCAGCCATCTTTCCCTTAAGAAACATTTAATATTATCAGTTTCATTCAATCCTGGATATTCATCAGCCATTAAAGTAATCTGCCATTTAATTTCTTTTTTGACCAATGCATTCTTAAAGTCACCACCTCTTAAATCATCCTGAACTTGCTCTTACACAAAGAACAGAATTTTTTATACTTTTCACATGAACATGAGTGCATATATAGAGCGTTATTAATATCTTTGTTCTTGATGGAATAAAGGCATTCTTTAATCCTTTTGTTCAAAGATCTAGAAGTCATTTCAACATAAAATGCATTGAAAAAAGACCAAACACTAATATACACAACTCCCTTACAGTTATATATGAATCCACCAGTTGCATATATAGCCTTGTCTATATGGGAATAAAATAAATAAATGGACCTTCGTAAATACATCTGCAAACTTTGCACATCCTATATTTGTAGGTTCCTTTGTCCTTTTATTTTTTTGCCCTTATTTTACACACTTCTAACTCTTCAGTCATGCATCATAGTTGTATATTTCAACGCTTACTTGCTCTTCACACATCAATTACTTTGTCTGGTAACAGGCCACCTTCCATTAATATTCTATCTTTGACCTGATCATTTTTGACTCTACATACAGCACTATCTCTTTTCAATGAATCATGCAGGTTATTGCCACACTCAAATCCTGCATTCTGTGTGCCATTTCAGTTATATAAGCATCAAAAGATTTCTGAACTCCTTGATTACTTGTTGTTGTCTTTCAGCTTTTCCCGGTTAGGGGTCGCCACAGCGGAACTCCGGTCTGCTAATGATTGGCAGTAGATTTTCACGGTGCTGAGTTGCCAGCTCGATGCCCAACCTTCAACGAAGGCATGCCCATTCACGCATGTCTTTCGGAATGCCACTCGACCCGCGGGGAGGACATGCAGACTCCACACAGAAGGCACTCCCCGCACACTAGCTGAGAATCGAACGGGAGAACCTCTTGCTGTGAGGCAACAACACTACCAATGCTACTAGCGAATAAAAATGCCATACCTATTATTTTCCAGAACCACAATATTGCCTCTTTCTTCCTTCCTAAGTTTGAAGGTACTAAATATATTAATTGTTTCCTTTCTTGTGAAATAAAAGAAAATTACACACTAGGTTTTCTGCTTTTTTTTCAGTAGGTTTATTCACAGTAGTCTACATCTTGGATCTTTGAATTTTTAGCTTCCAGGTGTGGAAGGTTTTCAAGAAGCATCTAAGCAATTGGTGGTCATACTGAGCCAAACATTAAACAGTATGATTGAAGACACTGGTGGATTAAGAGGTCTCTAAAAAGAAATGAATATTTTGCAGATTACAATTCTCAGGTGCTCATTTTAGAAACCAATTGTTTCCATGAGAATATTACAGATGGGGGGTGTGGCCAGGACGGCTAACTGAGAGCAGCAACTGGTGAAAGCTCTGTGACTGAAAAAAAAACTGGTTCATAGATAAAGATGATTTAGAAAACAGACTGAGACAAAATAACATTACAATTTATGGCATGCCCAAAAAGTATGAGGGAGACAACATAATAAACCTATTAGCAACCTGGCTACATAAAACATTAAATCTACCTGAAACTTTATCTTTTGGAATGGAAAGGGCACACAAAACCCTGAGAGCACATTTGAAGAAGGAAAACTCATCACCATGCTCAGTTTAGTTAGAAAAAGATCAAATATTAAAAACAGCATGGTCCAGCCCACCTCTTAAAATAGGTGAACATGTGGTCAGATTTGACAATGACTATTCCAGCAAAGTAATGAGTGAAAGAAAATCCTGCTTACCAATGATCAAGGAACTTAAAAAGTATAATATTAAAGACACTTTGGTGTTTTCTGCAAAGATCAAATCATTTCTTTCTGAAGGAATTAAAATAGTTGACACACTGGAGGAGGCATCCACTTTTGTCAACAAAAGTAAAGTCCTTAATAATACTAAAGAAATGGAGTGGTACAGTATATCCTTCAAGAGACAAAGTGCACTGAATTCCTGGAAAACTGCTTCTAAAATTAAAAAGCTTAAAAAACAGTGACTTTTATTCTCTGATTGCAGGGCTTTTATTTTCTGATACGAGGCATTTACCCTTTAAGTAAAAGGGTTGTATTGGACTTCAAGCTTCAAAAGATATGTAACTATGTATTTATATTTTAAGCTACAACATTTTTGATGACAAGGAATATAAAATGGATAGTTTTAATGCTTACTTTATTTACAGGGAAAGATTGAATATATTTAATTCAACTAATCTTATAAAATGTATTTATAAATGTTAAACAAATGCCTCTTGTAAGAGAATGTCATTAAATTATAAGCAATAGACTTGGCAACTGTAAGACTATGTAAGTTAACAATTTTATTTTACTGGTTTAACTTTCCTTAGTATGTGCATTGCTAGGTTAACTGAATGTCAGATCTGAGTAATATGCTAATTAGACATGTTAAGTGATGGTGATTTTGTTTTCATCGTTCCTTTGTAACACATTCCTTTCATGGGACATTTATGAAGCAATTGACCCTTTAAAAAGCCAGAAAACAAAATAATGTTTCAGCTGTGATAGAATGCTGGATTCCTGCTTGCCTTGCTTCCCAACTTGAGATGCTCTGAAGAAAATCTAGGTCAAAGTTTATCACTGATGTCTGTGAAAACAGAATGGAACTTTATTTTTTCTTTCTTTTCTTTTCTTTTTCAAGTATATATGTGAGAAATCTACTAAAAATAACATTTTTTTTTCTTTTCTTTTCTTGGAAGTGAAGAATTAGAGAAACAAAAGATATAGTAATATTTTTATTGAGCTGTTGCTGACATACAATTTGCTTACATTTTGCTGAATGCCAATAGCTTATGCTGTAGTGCTATTAACTCTAACTATATATATATATATATATATATATATATATATATATATATATATATAAATATATATATATATATATATATATATATATATATATATATATTAATGGAAAGAAGTAAAGTTAGATGTTTGTTACTGATTAGAACAGTTTAAATAATTAAGAAGAAACTTACACAAGAAATTATCAGTTGTCTGCTGTGATTTGTCATTTTCACATGTAATAAATTCTAGTAAAACAAATAAATGAAGGAGGCACATGGCCAATGAAGACTTCAAAATTGTATTTAGCACTTTCATCGGTAGTATACCCTTGACTTCCTCAGAATAATGACAGAATATTGCAACTTCCTTTATGCAAAAGAGAAAATCATGTGGTCTGCTACAATTAAAGTCAATTATATAGTCCAAGTATTTTTCGGCACTGTAAAAGAAATGTCACACATAGCAACAACAACAGCAACCCCATAACCCAGCCAATCCCCATCAAATAAGAAAAGAACTCTTCAGTTAAAAAATGTATATCTATGCATAACAAATAATATATGTAAAAAAGTATGGATGTGATAATAGATAAATAGTTAATAGACCCAATGAAAAAGTACATGAAAACATATATGTTTGTATAATATACACTTTTACCCATAAATTCAAAAATAAAAAATATATACCTATTGGTGTTATTATTAAATCCCCACATGGGCACTAAAGGTAGAAATCTGCTTTTAACTTGAGGAAACTAGAGACAGAGATAATTTCATTAAGTCCTGAGAGGTGGGTGTCATTACATCTCAGTTGCCACATTAGTTTCCTATATTCTAAAAATAGCTCAATGAGTCCACCCCTCACTTTATTTTCAACATATTCTATAGCTGAAAATTTGAACTTGTGTTTGGGAAAATTATGAATATGTTTTGCTAAGGTGTTGTTCATATTGTCTTTTTGTATGTCATAAAGATGTTGGTAAATACGTTTTCTAAAACTGTTAATCATCTTGCCTATATAAAAATGAAATATCTATTATATAAGTCTCCAAGAATCCTTGATTTTTATATATAGTTTTATAATAGACATTTTTGATGGAATGTGAATAGTAATAATGAAAAATTCTTGCTTTTAGGTTAGTTATACTGGATAGTGGTAGTGGTTTAATTGAATGATTAAACAATTAGCTGTCTAACTGTTGTTGATTTGGTGTATAAAAGTGCAGTGTTTGTGTGTTTTAATTCATTCTGAAGAAGTCTTTGAGGGGACAAAAGCGATATTAAAGGTGTTATTCACTAACGTGGTGGTTATTTTTGGGGTCTTACTCCACTAAATTCAGAAAGCAAGAATTAAAATAGTATGAAATGTTAAGATAGTGTTGGAGGAATGCATTAGAGTCTTATATACAATTAAATTAATATGGTGGATAAATGTGGCATATTATCTTTTTAAAATAAATCTTTTTAAATACATAGTATGGATAGTTTTAATCTAAACTATACAATAGAAGAAGGAAGCTACTACATGATAGAGTAAAATCCCAAAAAGGGAAGGCATCTCTGATCAGCATTAGCAAAAATCTACGGGCACTCATAAAATCATCTAAGGCCAGCTTTGAGAGAAAAAGTGCACAGGACACTAAGGATAATCACAAGGCATTCTTTAGTTATATTAGGATCCTGGGTGGGAATTCCCAGATATGCTCAGAATTAGTCCAAAATGACAAAAAATATACCGAACCCACAGACATTGCCAACATCCTAGCTGACAAGTTCAGCGCAAACTCCCCCCCCCCACCAAAAGGGCAAATATCTATCCCAGCAGAGTGCTGCCCCCCTGACATCTCAGATGCTCAGGTAAGAGCTGCCCTCTCCAAAGCAAAAAACACAGCATCAATGGGACCAGACGGTGTCCCGGGCTGCATCCTACATGAACTCCAAGAACAGCTAAACCCAAACCTAAAACTACTGTTCAGTCTCAGCCTTACTACAGGATATGTACCCAAAGAGTGGCGTACAGCAACAGTGGTCCCTCTCTACAAAGGTGGTGCCTCAATGGATCCTGGAAACTATCGCCCCATAAGCCTGACTAGCTTGGTCTGCAAAGCTATGGAAAGGATCATCATGGACCTCATAAATAAAGATATTGGGGACCTACAGACACTGGATCCTACCCAGTTCGGCTTTGTTAAGGACAGATCCTGCCTCTTAAACCTGGTCAATTTCTTTGAAACAGTCACCAAGGCCATTGACGAAGGGAAGGTGGTCCACACAGCCTACCTGGACCTTGCAAAAGCCTTCGATACAATACCCCACTCGCGCATTATAGATAAGCTCATCAGCTTAAATATAAATACCCTATGTCACTAGATGGGTTGCAAACCGGCTCAAGGAAAGAACCCACATGGTTAGAATTGCTGGAGCCATGTCAGACTCCAAACCAGTTACAAGTGGCATCCCACAAGGCTCAGTCCTGGGACCTCTCTTGTTCGGTATATATTTCTTGGAGGTACAGGCCAACACGGAAGGACTGTGGCTGACCAAGTTCGCAGATGACTGCAAACTGGGTGCCATAATAGACTCTCCAGCAGGCACAAGCATCCTCCAAATGGGCCTCATAGAAACAGACAACTGGTGCCAGAGCCATGGCCTCAAGCTAAACGCCAAAAAGTGTATAGTCATCCCCTTTGGCAAAAACAAAGTGCCCACAAATTACCACATAGGTGGTAATCCATTAAGTACAGAAAAAGTAATTAGGGACCTGGGGACCCAAGTTGATAGAAATCTCTCATTTGACAACCACGTGGCAAAAGTGGTTAGAAAAACATTTTATATAGCCCACCTAATCATGAAGGGATTCACATCTAGATCAGGGGAGGTCATCGTGCCTCTTTACTCATCCCTCATCAGGCCCATAATTGAGTACAATGCCCCTTTTGGGATGTACCTTACCAGACACCTGCAGCAACTGGAAAGACCCCAAAAGTACCTCACCAAGAGGATCAAAGGGCTCAAACAGATGCCATATGCTGCCCGGTTAAAGAAACTCCAGCTCTACTCAGTGGCATACCGCCTGCTCAGAGGCGATCTGTGCCTGACGTATAAAGCCATGTCCAACCCGGAATTAATGGACATGCTGCACCTCAGAAAATCCAAATCCCATCGAGCTACGCGCTCAAGAGACTTGAACCTCAGCACTGAAATAAATAGGACATGCTGGAGGGACAGATTCATAACCCAGAGGCTCCCTTCACTCTGGAATAAAATCCCAGTCCAGGTTAGGCAGAGTCCCTCATTGACTCTCTTCAAGAGGAATCTTGATGAGTGGATGTGAGATCGTAGGTTTACCCCGGGTATCACTTCTGTGTCACTGTTAGGCAGAGGCACAGTATACTAACCTCGAAAAAGGGCAGAGCAAAATTAATTTAAAATGGGTGGTGAAAGCCAAACACACTCTGGCTAGGCTTATAAATGCCCTAGGGCAGATAGCCTAGTATGAACATATGAACCTATGAACCTATTATCTATTAATGTAAATTGATTAAATAATGGCAACAAAAGAAATTCATTAATGAGATATCTAAAACTAAATAGAGGAGACATTATATTTATGCAAGAGACTTACTTGACAGATAAAAATATTAAATATTTAAATAACTTTAGTCAACAAATGTTATAATCTGCTTCTTTTAATAAAAAAGGGAGGTGAACAGCTATAGTTTGAATAAAATCTAATGTAATGCCTAAGGTTGTGGAATCTGTTAAATATCCCAAAGGAATGTGTGCATTCTTAAAAATTAAATACAATGGCAAACTCTGTACACTAGCTAATTTTTACTGGATCCTGGAATAGGTGTAAGAGTGGTTAAAGATTACTTAAACTTACTGCAAACTCATTGGAAGGGTAATTTAATTCTAGCAGGGGATTTTAACTGTATAGCTAGTATAGAAGGTAAAAGTGAACAGAAGAAAGCTAAAATTCTGGCATCAGCTAAAGCACTAAAAAGATGGATTATTAATAATAATTTAGTTGATTTAATATTAAAAGCAGAAGATATCATTGTTATTCACTCATTATTCTTATGTGCATTGGATGCAAAATAGAATTGATAGGATTTATGCCTATATATATATATATATATATATATATATATATATATATATATATATATATACTTAATAAAGTGAATTATTTTAAAACTATTCCTTGTCATTTATCTGATCATAATGCACTGTTTTAATGTATTAATGGATATAAGGAAATGCCATGTTATGTATAGAATTCCATTATATATGATGACATTAGAAGAAATTAAGAGTTATCTTAAGGAACAAATTAAGATTTTTTTTAATATTTGAATGATAATGGTCAGGTTAGTAAAGTCATACTATGGGACTCCTTAAAATACATATTAAAGATAGAATGGAAAGATGGGCTAGTAATAAAATGAATGAGTGGGATAAAGATTTGTTAGAAATACAAGATGAAATACATAAAGCAAGGTTTGAACAACAAAGAAATTAATAATACTGAAGTCATTAAAATTAATGACAAACTGCATAAAGTGGAGATACAGTAGCTTTAAAAAAACTAAAATTGCACAGTTATGCAATGACTTCAAAAAAATCTACATAGATTAGCTAATAGAGGTAAGATGTTAAGCAAAAGGGTACAAATCAATAATATCCAAAATCATCATACTATTGTTTATTTCAGACATAGAGGACATTTAAAAAAAAAATTCCATGAGGATCTTAATAAAGATATAAAAGATAATCCTGATGATTACAAAATTGACAAGTATTTAAAGAAAATGTTACTAACAAACTTAATGACCGAAAAATATCTCTGTTGAATAAGCCTATTACCCTAATAGAAGTTAAAGAAGCTTTAAAAAATGGAAAAATGATAAAGCTCCAGGGTTAGATAGTTTAAGTATGGAATTATATAGTCTGCTTCTGTTACAAAATTTAGACTTACTGAGTGACATTTTCAGGATAATTCAGAATGACAAACTAATTTCTTCCGCATGGGGGTTTTCTGTAATCTCACTCATACTTAAACAAGGAAAAGATAATACATAGTTTCCTCATATAGACATATTTTATTATTAAATATAGACTACAAAATATTTACTTCCATCTTCGCTACAAGATTAAGAGATATAGTAAATAATAAAGATAAACAGGATTTATAAAAAATCAATTAATGTATGATCATATAAAAAGGGTAGTAACTATCTTAGATTCAGCAAAAGGAATGAACAGCAAATTGGCCCCAAGCTTAGATATTGAGAGAGCTTTTAATTCTGTATATTGGAACTACTTGTTTAAAACTTTAGAATCATTTACATTTCCAGAACAATTTATTGGAATATTAAAAAGCTGCATACAGACTCCAAAGCATATGTTAAAATTGGACCATACATTTGTTAATAATTCATTTTAAACAAAAGCACAAAGCAAGGGTGTTTCTTCTTCCCTCTATTATGTGCATCAGTTATTAAACCCTTAGTTAATGGTATAAGAAGCAATGAAAAAATTAATGTATTCTCAAATAAAAAGCATTGTCAATCTAAAATATAACTTTTTGCAGATGATATTTCACTATCTATATGAGATTTGAATTATTCATTTGAAGAAATAGATGAGAAAATTGAAAAGTTTCAAGAAGTATCACTGCTAAAATTTAATAATAATAATAAAAATTTAACTTTACTGTTAAATCAGTTACTAGATACATTTAAAAATAAATATAAATGTAATTGAGAAGGAAAAGAACTATTTAGGAATAACAATCTATCAAGATGTAAGATTATTAATAATAATTTTGAAAAATAATTGAAGAAGTGCTTCTTATTAAAAATGGAATTAATATTGTTTTTGTTTTGTTACATTCAGAGATAGGTTAGTACTTATTAAAATGACTTTATCACCCAATACTATATACATATTGCATTCAAAGAATTTAATAATTGACAAAAAGTTTTAAAGAAAATGGAAATAAATGTTAACTTTATTCTTATGCTATCCTAAAAAGCACAGAATTACTTATAGGAATCATAAGATTATGAGAGGATGGTGGTATTAGCTTCCCAGATATAGAATAATTATTTTGCTGCAAATTTTAACTGTATTATACTCTGGATAGACTCAACATACAGTAATGATGGAAAACTATTCAGGATCAGATTTTACTAAATTCTTACATGTTTATCAGATATGACAAATTAGAAATATGTAATAATCCTTTTATCTGGTTAATAAAATCTACCTTATAAGGAAATTCATTTTGATCTTTAATCTGGGCATATATGAAATCAGTTCTTAAAACAGATGAGAAATATTACTCTATTAACATCAAAATAAAAATTGTTGTGCTTTCCCATTGCACATGCAGCTAGATTTAAGGAAACTCAGAACAATGTTAAAATGAATTTGCTAAATAGTTTAGTATTATGGTCTGATTGCTTTGAAAAAAGAAAATCTAAGTCACCAGAATATTTAATGAAAGATTATAAGTTGCATGAATCTGTTAACCAGGTAGTATTATCCATCAGTAAGAAATTAAATGCATTTGTAGATAATATGAGTGAAGAGGAACAGAACATTATTCCCTCATTATATGAATATATGAATGCTATCATCAAGGGTAAATTGACCTACAAAGGAAGCTTGTCCAAGTTATATAAGTCCATTATAAATAATAATAATAATTTTGATGTAAAATTCTGGATCTTTTTAAATAGTAGTGGATTGAGTGACTCAGTAGATGGTAAGCGTGAAAATCTGAGGGGCTGCCAGCCCAGCCAGTCAGAATTTTATAAATAATTCTATGTCGTAAATATTAATATGATCCACAGGCTTGTGTAACAAATGTAAGAAAACTGTGTTATATTCTAAGCTTCAAAAATGTAACCACAGTGCACCCTGCTGGAAGAAAGCCGATGAGCAAAGCATTTTATGACTGTTTGATCTCATGCTAGGAGACAGGATGTCTGGGCTAGGAAATTATTTCTATTGTTCTAAGACAGAAATAATTACTAGGTTTTTCATGTAAAGTGTCTTTCATTGCTGTGGCTTCCTGGCAGGTGCAGATTACAAAAAGAAATGTTAAAATTTTAAGTTATGTGAGCCTGGAAAACTTAAGTAGAAGTATCAAGAATGATGTAATCTGAAATGACTCAGCAGTAATGTGTATTATCAATTTAAGACTTTCTCAAAGAGAAAGATTTAGCATTTTGTATCTTTTTCTTGACCTGTTAACAACTCACCAGCACTTACTTTGCTCTGTAAGTAAGACCTAGCTCTTAGTGTTTCTCTTAGAGATAGACAGAAATATAGCCAGATTAGTCTGTTTTCTATATGTATGTCAGACTGTCCTACAATATTGTTTTAAAGTATTTTCCTGTGATTTCAGAAATCTCTATTAACAATGTATTCAATTGATGAGTAGTGTCTTGTGTTTTGTTTTATTATTAAATATTTTAAACATTTTAACTGTGTCTGTTTTCTGTGTACAGATATTTAAGCTCTTAAGAGTACTTGCATGTATTTGATGACACTGTATAGGCCACTCCTAAATAGCCTTAGTATGACTTACCAGTTGGATAATAATAATATTGCACAGGAGAATTGCACACCCTTTGGTAAGGGCCTTTATAGTAGCTGATAAGGGTGGTTGGTGGCAGACAGTACTACCGTATAGTCTGGACAGAAGGGGGCATAGCTGGAGAACCTGTGCCAGCCTTCCCCTGGAGTGTTTGTGTGTTTATACATAATTCATATCTGAAAGTGCGCATGTGTCAGCTACTTGGGCAGGGACACGAAGCACTGGTTGGACAGAGAGGGTGCTGGAGGTTTTAGCTTGACCACTTGGCTGAGATCTGAACCCTATAGCTGTGCCAATGGGGATTCTTATTAGGGATCTGGAGAGAAAGGGAGAAAACAGCTCCAGACTGACTGTGATATCTGTGTGCTCTTAAGGAAAATTGTACTTTACTGTGTGTCTGTGTACTTGTTATCTTCCCAATGTGGATGCCCCTTGCTGGTGCTAGTGGTGAGGATTGAGGCACCTTGATTACTGGGCCAGTGCACAGGCATCACTGTAAGATTAAAACTTTGTTACTTAAATCAGTTAGTCAAACTTCAAGTTATACAAGAAAGTTTTATGTGAAAAATGTTACTCCCTATAAAAACTCTAAGTTTAGTAAAATTACTTATTCAGTCTGTTGAAGATGTAGCAAAGATGTAAAAGCTGATTGGACACATATGTTTATGGACTGTGAAAAATGAAATGTACACCAGGAATATATAAGTATGTTTTTAAGGGATTATGGTCTGAAAATTATTCTTTAACTAGATCAATATACTAAATAATGTTCCACTTCCTTTATCTGTAAAAGGCAAACAACAAAAAACTGTTAGGGAGTCTCCTGGCCAAAGCTAGAAAAGTTATTACAAAAAAATTGGAAATCAAATTTAATTCTTACATTCAAAGAACTTGTAAATTTAGCAACAAATACTATGTAAGATTGAAAAAGAAGTGACCAGAACAAGATCTATAAATCATATTAAGACTTTTACTGGTTGGGATAGCTTTGAAATGTTGGTATTGAAATACCACCAAGGCTCTTAATGTGTTAATTGTATAAGATTCCCTTGATGATTCACTGCATTCCTAACATTGTATAACATTATGTAATGTTGAATGTCTTCCTTTCTTTGTACATATTGTAAATATGTTAAATTAATTAAAAATTTCTTTAAAAAATATTACAAATGTATAACAATGGAACTTTAAATGTATTTTATTCTTCAAAAATAATGGAATCAAAATTGGATGGCCACTGCCACTGTATATGGTAATGTACCAGCTTTCTTGTTGAAACAGCTCAACCAGCTCAAAATGCAGAGAAGAAATAAAACACAGCACCTGGTGTCAAACAGGTTAAAATCTGACACTATGTATCCCTTTATATCTGACACCTTGTAGGATATGTATGCATTGATATATATCTATAATAAACATATGATGTGATGTAAATAGGTTGCAGTGAATTATGGCCCCTCACTACTACAAAAATGTTTCCTATCAGATAGCCCTGCCTGTCCCTTTGAAGCATGAATGGTGGTTTCTCTGGTCTCCACCAGGGAAACCACATTATCCAGTGTGGCTCTGACTGTATGTATCCCTTCCCACCAGAGATGGAGGGGGAGAAATAAAAGTGCATGGCTTGTCCACCTCTTTTGAAGGGTAGAAAGGGATGTGCACACAAAAGGTAACACTTGATTAAACAATTTCCTGATGAACACCAGAGTAACCACCAGTCAGATTTTAAAGGGAAGGGCAAGGCTACTAGAAAGAAAATATTCTGTGGCATCCTTTGCTGCAGCCCATTAATCATCCCTCTTCAAAATTCTGCTGGGTCTGAGCAAAGATATGGCAGCAAGCAAAAACTTTGAACCATCCCTGATACCTAATGGATGTGTACATTTTCAGATTTACACTCACTCCCAGTTGAACTTTTTATCCAAGACTTGGAGAGGTATAAAACTGTGAGCAACTAGCTTTTCAAAAAACTAACTTTCAAAAAAAAAAGGAAAGAAAATTTAATTATTTAAATTATTTCAATTCTGCTTAAATATTTGAAGTTGCACTTAGTGACCTGTGTAGTAATAATATTTTATTATTTTCTGCTCTTTCTAGGTGCTTACATTTTTAAGTTTGTTCTGGAACCTTAGTCTTGTATTTTTATTAACAGCTGTAGGAAGATTGTGTTTCTGCATTATTTTGCACTTCTACTTCCACAAGTAGAATTACTTGTAAAAGCTATCCATTTGTATTTAAACACTTCTGGCCCATAGTCTCATAATCTAATTCACAGTTGTAGCAGAACTGTGTATTGCTGCAAGATTTTGAGCCTTAGTCATTTATTATTGTATTCTTTTCATAAATAGTATCACTGGCAAATTTCTGCATAGTCTGGTGCCTTAAATTGTAGCAGAAGGTCAATAGTGAGAGAATTGTCTCTGCTCCAGTTTGTGCCTCAGTGATTTTATATTCTGCTTATCTTTTACCTGCTTAAAGTAGTATTATGTGTCTACCCCATCCCCCTACTAACACACTGAGCTAAAGTTTCTGAAAGATTTCCAATATTGCCTTTATTATTGCATGTTTCCTTGACCAGCCTGAGGGCAAATTTAGTTTAAAACTTGCTTAGGTTCATAGATTCATAGATTAGTACTAGGCTAACTACCCTTGCGAGCCATTTTAATCCTAGCCAATTGTCCCCTGTGAGATTCAAACCCTGTACCTTGTGTTTGTAAGGCAAACACCTTAACCATTAGGCCACCCTCCCAACTTTGCTTTTTCCTAGTTGTATATCATTTCCTAATTATATATAAGCTTCACATTTGCAAAGTCAGTGCTCGGTTATCCATAGCTGCTCAGTGTTTGGCAATGATTCCAGAGAGTTTGAGAGATTTTGCTTGCATCTAAAGCCATCCTTGGCAAGAAAAACAATATTAAGTATTATTTTGCACGTGTATTGTTTTCATTGCATTCTCAAAAATGTCTGTGATATTTATTATTTTTCCTGCATTTACTTAGAGTACCAAGTTGTATTTTTCTATTGCTGTAAGGCTGCTGTTTTGCATTTGTAGTACTCTAAATACACTGTATCTACTGGTTTCAGTTCTTTTAGCCACCTAATTTTGAGGTTCCCTAACACTTAGGCTCTAAACCAGTCATTTTACATTAAGATGATCAAATTCTGAACTCTTGTGGAAGGAGAGGGCTGATTTCACCTGTCTAAACTTGGTATTGCTGGTGAAAAGCGTATTGTGTACTTACCTGATTGGCCTGTGGGCATACCTAATTTAAAGCTTGTTTTTTTTCTGTTTGTATATAAGCCTCACATTTGTAAAGTCTTGCCTCAGTTATCCAGAGCTGTTCATTATTTGGCAATGATGCCAGGGAATTTGAGAGATTGTACTTTCATTTGAAGCCATCCTTGGCAAGAAAAACAAAATTATGTATTATTTTGCACTTGAATTGATTGTTTTCATTGCATTCTCAAAGATGTATGTGCTATTTATTGTTCTTCCTGCACTTGCTTAAAATTTTTAAGTTACATTTTCCACCACTGTAAGGGCTGCTGTTCTGCATATGTAGTACACTGTATCTACTGTTTTCAGTGCTTTTAAGTATCTATTCTGTGGTTCCGTAACACTTGAGCTCCAACCCAGACATTTTACATTAAGATGGTCAAAGTCTGCACTCTTGTAGCAATAGAGGGCTGTTTTCATCTGAGCTGGGAATTCCTGGGGGAAAGCTTAATATGTGCTTACCTGATTGGCCTATGGGCATATCTAGTTTACAACCTGTTTTTTTTCTGCTTCTATGTAAGGTTTGTATTTGCTTTGTGCAGTGGTGGTTAGTTGTGCCCTGAATATATACAATTACTAGAAGCTGTAGTTTCCCTATAAAATCTACTTCTAAAATTTTCCACAGTACCATGCTACTCAAGGAGCAAGTAGTTTGCATGCTGAGCAACATTGCTATATTTAGTTAGCTCTGGATTACATTATTACAGCACTCAAAACTATCACTGCTCAAATAGCAAATGGTTTGCTTGCTGGGCAGCATAGCCATATAGGTTAGCTGTAGATTACACAAAGTAAGCACCTGTCCCTCAGCCAGTTGCAAACACCCCCAATTCTTTTGCCTTGTAAAGCACATATTAAGGATATGCAACAATGGATAGGCATCCAGCTTGGTGGACATGGGCATCCTGAGGCAATGTAGCAATTACCTTACATACACTGATAATCACTTAATTCTGAAACAGACAAATACAGTATGTGAGAGATATAGTTACACAATGTCGCTGTAGGCAAGGGTCTAACATATAGACACAAAAAATGCCAACCATGTTGTCAGCGACACACACACACACACACACACACACACACACACACACACACACACACACACACACACAAACACAAAACACTCACCGCACTTACAATAGGACCAGACACATAGACCCACATACACGAAGGTGCTTACATGTAATTTAGCAACCTCTAAGATCTCTCAGATGCAGTCCTCAAGACTTCTTCATGCACAGTAACAAGACCAGCACAACACACAAAACCACGTCTCACTGTGTCTCAACTACCAAGCCCATAAGGCATAACACCTCACAACCCAGTATTTTGGTCATAGGAGACTCATTTGTGAGACGCACTGATGTCCCTGTCACCAGGCTGGATAAGTAGAAGGTTACAATTATTTGCCTGTCAGGGACCAGGATTTGCCAGATCATGCAAGTACTAAGCTCACTAGATCCCAAGTACGAGTATGACTCAGTAGTAGTCCATATGGGTGTAAATGACCTGAGACATACCACCCTGGACTATATGAAGAGAGACATGATTGAGCTCTTAGATTATATGTCACAGGCTGGTATGTGGCAAGCATTGAGCAACATTCTACCATCTCCAAGGATAACACCAAAATTCTGACAGAAAATGACTGACTTTAATAATTGGCTTAGCTACTGGTGTCATTCCTAAGGGGTCCAATATTTGTCATCATGGGAGAACATAATTGACAGGCCACCCTGCTTTGCCAGGGATGGTCTTCAACTGCCACCACTAGGCCTTTGGATATTGGCCAAAATATTATCCATCCCTATAGTGCCTTTTTTAGGCATTGCCAAACAGAGAAATCTTCCAACACAGCAAAATCTACTCAAGATAAGCTAAAGGTGTTATTGCTGAATGTTAGGAGATTCAACAAGAAACTACACTCCCTGGAAGCATTCTTCACTCTGGAGAGTGCTGATATCAGTGAAGTTATTGAAACATGCTTCAAATCCATGAAAACCTTTCTGGTTATAATACATTTCACATGTTCCAATCACCCACTGCACAGGAAAGGGCAAAAGGTGGAGGTGTATCCATCTACAGAAAGGATAAGCACACTCCAAGACTGGACAAACATTATGACAAGCTTGAGATACTCCATGTCCAACTAACCATAGGACAAATCCATTATCATATCCTTGCTAGCTACAAGTCCTCTACCATGAACCAGGAAACCAAAACATTATACCTGAATTTACTAGAATCGCTTACTATTCAGCCCAATATCATATGCATAGGTGATTTCCACAACCCCTCCATTAACTGGGAAGCACACATGACCACTAACATGTAGGCCCAAAAATTTCTAGACTCTGTCAATGCAAATGCCTTGGAACAGCTAGTCTGCATTCCAACTAGGGGTATAAATAGCCTAGATCTGGTACTCACAGATATGGGAGAGCATTACACCTCCCTGAGTGTGATGTCATCACTTGTTAAATCAAATCACAAAGTGGTTTCCCTTGAAATAAATATAAAACTAGAACCCCCACTTAACCCTAAAACCTTTAATAAGTTCATAGGTTCATAGGTTGGTAGCAGGCTATTGGCCCTAGGGCCTATACAAGCCTAACCATAACAATTCCCTGGCTATTTCTTCCAAGAGTATTTACTTCCCTGGACCCCTGTCTAGCAGGGCGACTGACATGATCCCCGGGATGAATTTCCTTTCTCCCATCCAATCATCAAGGTTCCTTTTGAAGAAGGCCAAAGAGGTGTTCTGCTTGACATGTATGGGCAGTCTATTCTAGAGTCTGGGGAGTCTCTGGGTCAGGAACCTATCCCCCCAGCATGTTTTGTTCATTATGATGACAAGGTTTAGATCCCTGGAGCATGTGCCTCTGAGGGATTGGAATTTCTTTAATTGTAGCATGTCCAACAGCTCTGGGTTTGACATGGCCTTGTATGTTAAGCAGAGATCACCTCTGAGTAGACAATATGCGACAGAGTATAGGTGGAGTTTTTTTAGACAGTCAGCATAGGGGATCTGCTTTAGGCCTGTGATTCTTTAGTGAGGTATTTCTGCAGCCTTTCCAGTTGTTGCAGATGTCTTGAGAGATACATACCAAACGGGGCATTGTATTCTATAATGGGTCTAATGAGGGATGAGTACAGTGGGACAATGACCTCCTTTTTTCCTGGATGAAAAGCCTTTAGTGATGAGGTATGCCACATAGAAGGATTTCCTCCTGACTGTTGTGGCAATGTGGTTATGGAAGGTGAGACCACTGTCCACCGTGTCCCTAAGTCTCTTATCACACTTTCGGTGTTTAGTGTACTGCCACATATGTGGTAATTCACGGGTACATGTTTTTTTCCCAAAGGGGATAACTATAAATTTCCTGGCATTGAGCTTGAGCCCATGGCTCTGGCACCAAGCATGTGTTTCTGTAAGGCCCATTTGTAGAATATCCACATAATTTGGGGATTCAGTAATGGCTCCCAGTTTGCAGTCATTTGCGAACTTTGTTAGCCAGAGTCCCTGGACTGAACCCTGAGGTACTCCACTTGTCACTTGTCTGGAGCTGGATTTGGAGTTGGCTACTTTTGCAGTGTGGGTTCTGTCAGTAAGCAGTTGGCAACCCATCGAGTGATGTAGGGATTAATTCCCAGCTTAGTAAGTTTATCTATGATTCCAGAGTGGGAGATGGTGTTGAAGGTCTTGGCAAAGTCCAGATAGGCTGTGTGGACCACCTTACCCTTGTCCATGGCTCTGGAGACTGATTCTAAGAAGTAAATCAGGTTAGAAGACAAGATCGTCCCTTCACAAACCCAAACTGCATGGGGTCCAGTGTTTGAATGTTGCCAATGTCTTTGTTTATAAGTTCCATGATAATACGTTCCATGGCCTTGCAGATCAGGCTCGTCAGACTGATGGGGCGGTATTTCCTGGGATCCAAGGTGGATCCCCCCTTGTGGAGTGGGATAACTGTAACTGTGCACACCACTCAGTGGGCACAAAGCCTGAGGTGAGGCTATGATTAAACATGGCACTTAGGTGAGGTGCCAGTTCATATTGTAGTTCATATAGTACACAGCCCAGAATGTCATCTGGTCCCATAGATGCTGTATTGTTAGCTTTGGAGAGTGTGTTTTTTACCTGTGTGGCCATTATTACCTGAATTTGGCAATCTTTCGGTATTGAGATGGGCCCTTTAGGGGGTGAGAGAGGGGTGAAGTTTGCACTGAATCGATCTGCCAGGATATTGGCAATATCCTTGGGATCAGTATATTTAATGCCATTCTGTTGTAGCTCAGAGCAGATCTGAGCATTGGCATTTAGATTCTTGACATAGTTATAGAATGCCTTGTGGTTGTCTTTGGAATCTTTGGCAATTTTATTTTTGTAACTAGTTTTGGAGGATTTTATGAGGGATCTCAGCTTCTTACTGAGGCTGGTAAGGGAGTTTTTTGCATCCTGGGATTTTCCTCTTTTCTGCAACAGTTTCTTTCTTTTATTAAAAAGTTTATTTATGACAAGGGACCACCAGATTGGCTTCCTTTTTTTGGAGGAGAGCATCTTGGTTCTATTGGGGTTGGCACAATTCATGCATGAGTGGATGTGCTCGTACAGTGCCTTAGTGTAGGATTCAGCAGTCGAACTTTCAGTTCCCATCTGCATGGGTGTCATGAAGTTTGTCATTTCTGACTTGAGTAGCATGAAGTTGGCTTTGGAGAAGTTTTTTACGGAGGTTTCCTTACTGGGGGGTGGGGTGGGATGTGGATGTCAAGGGTGATTAGCTTATGGTCAGACCTTACCAATGAGGGGGTGACCATAGGTGTGGAGCATCAATTTCCCATGTTGGTAATGACCAGGTCTAGGATATTGGAGCCCCTGGTGGGACTAAGGATTAGGTGATGCAGGGTGTTGGAATTTATGAATTCCAAGAACCATTGGGCAAAGGTGTTGGTACACGAGTAGTTTTCCCAGTAAATGGCAGGGTAGTTGAAATCACCCAGTATTAGGGTGTTTGATTGTATCTTAATATTTTCCAGTATGTTTAGAAAGGTGTACTGAGAATCGTGGGACATGGTGGGGGATCTGTAGCATGCTACAATTTGGATTGAAGTCTTACCTAGTGTTAGTTGCACTTGGAGAATTTCAGACACATTGTGTTGGGCAACTAGCCTGGTGTTGTGAATATCCTTGTTGAATATGGACACTCCTTCACCTTTAGTGTTTCGGTCCTGGTTTGGTGGCCAAAAAGTGTGGTAAGAGTTGTAGCCTGGTATTGTAGGGGTGCTCCCTGGAGCCTTGAACCGGGTCTCAGTTACTGCACAGATATCGATGTTCTCCATTTTTGAACGTTTAATGTTTAATTTAACATTTCTAAGGCAAACTACCTTCTATTAAGTGATGTTAAGTGATGGCATAACTAGTTTCCAAGCTCTCCCAAACCCAGAAAACATAGACACCTATGTGGAGGCATACACAAACGCCCTGTACAATCATATAAACACATGCATAAAAAAGTACTAGACTGAAATAAGCCTAGGACAAACTGCAAAATCAAGGCACCCTAGTGGACCTGTAGAATAAATTAGGTTGTACAACAAAGAAAAAAAATCCTGTATGGAAGTAAGAGAGAATGTGCACAGCAGAGCAATAACTCCCTCATTAGTCTAAACAAGCAACTCAGGGGACTTTTCAAGTTTTCTAAAGCAAACTTTAAGGCAAATATAGCCTCCCAAACTAAGGATAACTATAAGGCATTTTTCAGTTATGTCTGCAGTCTTAAAGGTAATACCCAATAATGTACAGAACTAGTTGCAGACAGTGTCACCTATACTCAGACATAAGACATAACAAATCTGCTGGCCAATAAATTAAGCTCAAATTTCACCTCCTCATCACCTCCAGTTACCCCCCCCCCCCTAAGAAATACCCTCCACCATTCCTCTAGCAGTTATCACCAAAGAACTGGTCACCGCTGCACTCACTAAAGGTAAAAGCACAGCTACAATCAGTCCCAACAATATCCAAGATGTCTCTTAAATAGCTTGAAACAGGACCTATCAGGCCCACTAGGATCTCTATTTAGCCACATCCTCCAGACTGGCTTTGTCCCAGTGGAGTATAGGACAGCAACAGTCATCCTTCTGCATAAGGGGTATCATCAAAATACCCAGGAAATTACAGACCCATAAGTCTGACTAGTCTTATATGCAAGGCCATGGGGAAGAATAATCATGGACCTGATAAATTATGACCGAGGAAACCTCCAAACACTGGCCCCAACCCAGTTTGGCTTTGTCAAGGGGAGGTTATCCCTGTTCGATCTAGTGGACATCTTTGAGAAAATCACTAGGGACATGGAAGAGAGTAAAACAGTGTATGCTGCCTACCTTGAACTGCCTAAGGCTTTTGACACAATTTTCCATAAATAAACTCTCAAAACTGTGCATAAATACCTACATCCCTAGATGGATAGCCAAATGGTAAACAGTCAGGATATATGTTGTTAGTGTTGGTGACTCCAAATCAAGCAAGAGGCCAGTTTCTAGGGGTGTGCCACAGGGCTCAGTGTTGGGGCCTCTCCTTTTCTTAATATACTTCTGTGAAGTCAAGGCTTATGTAGAAGGCCTTTTAAGTTTGCTGATGACTGCAACTTGGGTGCAATCACTGAATTCCCCAGTGATGCAGATATCCTTCAGAAGGGTCTGACTCAGACAAATGATTGGTGCTAGTGCCATGGCCTAAAACTAATTGCAAAAAATGCATAATCATGCCCTTTGGAAAGTCAAATAAGAGTGGATTCAGAGGTGAGGGACCTAGGTACATAGACAGATAGTAGGCTAAACTTTGACCACTATGTGTCCACAGTGGTGAGAAAGTCCTTCTATGTGGCACAGTTTATAAGTAAAGGCATGGCACACAAATCCAAGGAAGTTATTGTCCCACTGTACTCATCCCTCATCAGGCCAATAATTGAATACATTGCACTTTTTGGAATATACTTGACCAGTCACTTGCAACACCTGAAGTGGCCTCAGAAGTTCCTTGCAAAAGAAAATACAAGGTGTAAACAATATGCCCGATGGACATATACTAAACTCCCCATCCCTTTACTCTGTCTGCTGCCAACTATTCAGGGGTGATCTATGCCTTACCTACAAGGCATTCACAAATCCAGCCCTGATGGAACTGTTACATGTTCTCAAGACAAACTGCAAGAGGGTCACCCAAACTAGGTATCTAAACCTGGTCTGATTCAAACAATGCATGCTGGAGTGACAGATATGTGTCTCACAGATTACCCCTTCTCTAGAGCAAGCATTCTGTTCACGTAAAGCAAAGTCGTTCCCCTGACCCTTTTCAAATGCAGTTTGGATTAATGGATAGAGAATCATAAATTCACTCCTGGGGTGGTGACCATGCCCCTTATGGACAGGGGTAGTCTTCAAAATACCAAAAGACATAGGCACAAACCTAAGCCATCCTCTAGCCCTTAGGGATTAAAAATTGGGTAAAATTCAGGTAATAATGGCTAGGCTTGTAAAGGTTCATAAGTAGTTAGCCTAGTAATCTCCTATGAACCCATGAACCTCTGAACCTCATGGGAATAGATAGGTTGATTGGCTGGGAGTGGCCAGAAGATCAAAGACAGTTGGGGAAAAGAAGGAAAAAATTCCTATACAGTTCAATGGTTAAGGTTTCTTCCTAATAGATCCGGATTCAGATGTGACCTCCAGCTACTGTCTGTGTAGAGTTTATAAGGTCCCCCCTACCCCATAGTGTTTTTCTGCACACTCCAATTTCCTCATAAACATAGTAGTTACATTGCCTATATTAAACTTAAAGTATGTATTATATTCACCTCAGGTTATTAAGAGTTCCACAGATACTATTTACTATAGTTTTTTTACCACTCACATTGCAGGCTTGGACTCATAGATTCATAGATTCATAGGTAGGTACTAGGCTATTGGCCCTAGGGCCTATACAAGCCTAGCCAAAAAAGTACCCTGGCATTTGCCACCCAAGAAAATTATTTTCCTGTGCTCCTGTTGAGCAGAACCACAGAGATGATCCCCGGGGTGAATCTCCTATCTCCCATCCAATCATCAAGATTTTTCTTGAAGAGTGTTAATGAGGAGCTTTGTTTGATATAGATAGGTAGTTTATTCCAGAGTATGGGAAGTCTCTGGGACAGGAATCTATCCCTCCAGCATGTTTTGTTTATTGTGGTGACAAGGTTTAGGTCCCTAGAGCGTGTAGCTCGGAGGGATTGGGATTTCTTTAAGTGGAGCATGTCCAACAGCTCTGGGTTTGACATAACTTTGTATGTTAGGCAGAGATCGCCTCTGAGTATGCGATATGTAACAGAGTAAAGCTGGAGTTTTTTGAGACGGTCTGCATAGGGCATCTGTTTGAGGCCAGTAATCCTCTTTGTGAGGTATTTCTGCAGCCTTTCCAGTTGTTGTAGATGTCTTGTGAGGTACATACCAAAAATGGCATTGTACTCTATAATGGGTTTAATGAGTGATGAGTAGAGGGGAACAATGACCTCTTTTTTTCCTGGATGAGAAACCTTTTGTGATGAGGTGTGCCATGTAGAAGGATTTCCTGACTACTGTGGTGATGTGATTATCAAAGGAGAGACTACAGTCCACCTGTGTCCCAAGGTCTCTTATCACACTTTCAGTGTTAAGTACACTGCTACCTATGTGGTAGCTCATGCGTACAGAGTTTTTACCAAAGGGGATGACAATGCACTTTTTGGCATTGAGCTTGAGGCCATGGCTTTGAGACCAGGCATCTGTCTCAGTGAAGCCCTTTTGTAGGATGTCCACATCATTAGGAGTTTCAATTATGGCTCCTAGTTTGTGGTCATCTGTGAACTTCATTAGCCAAAGACCTTCTGTGTTAGCCTGTACTTCAGAAAAGTAAATACCAAACAGGAGAGGACCCAGGACTGAACCCTGTGGTACTCCACTTGTCACTGGTCTGAAGTCGGATTTGGAGTCTGCTACTTTCACAGTGTGGATTCTGTCAGTGAGCCAGTTGGCAACCCATCTTGTAACATAGGGATTTATACCTAGTTTAGTGAGTTTATCTATAATTCCAGAGTGGGGGATGGTGTCAAAAGCCTTGGTGAGATCTAGATAGGCTGTGTGAACCACCTTACCCTCATCTACGGCTTTGGTGACTGCTTCAAAGAAGTCAGTCAGGTTTAGGAGACTTGATCTGCCTTTTACAAACCCGAACTGGGTGGGGTCCAGAATTTGGAGATTACCAATGTCTTTGTTTATAAGTTCCATGATGACACATTCCATGGCCTTGCAGACCAGGCTCATTAGGCTAATGGGGCGGTAGTTCCTGGGGTCCATGGTGGCTCCCCCTTTGTGGAGTGGGATAACTGTCCCTGTGCACCATTCAGTGGGCACAAAGCCTGAGGTGAGGCTATGATTGAACATGCTGCTTATGTGGGGTGCCAGTTCATTCTGTAGTTCATGTAGAACACAGCCTGGGATGTTGTCAGGTCCCATGGATGCTGTGTTCTTCACTTTGGAGAGTGTGGTTTTTTAACTGTGCAACCGTGATTACAGGAACTTTACATTTTTCCGATATAGAGATGGGCCCTTTAGGGGCTGAGGGAGGGGGTAAAGTTAGCACTGAACCTATCTGCCAGGATGTTGGCAATATCATTTGGTTCTGCATATTCAGTGCCAATGTGCTGTAACTCAGAGCAGACCTGAGTGTTGCCATTGAGATTCTTGACATAGCTATAGAATGCTTTGTGGTTGTCTTTAAGATCAGTGGCTATTTTGTTTTCATAACTAGCTTTGGAAGATTTTATGAGGGATTTCAGCTTCTTACTGAGGCTGACCAGGGAGTTCTTCCAGTCATGGGATTTTACTCTTTTTTTGCAACAGTTTCTTTCTTCTGTTGTAGAGTTTGTTTATGGCAGTGGACCACCAGATTAGCTTCCTTTTTTTGAAGGATAGCATCTTGGTTCTGTTAGGGATAGCATGATCTATGCACTCGTGTAAGTGCTTATAAAGTGCATTTGTGTAGGATTCAGCAGTCATACCTCTATTGTCCGTCTTCATGGGTGTTGTGAAGTTTGCCACTTCTGTGCTAAGAAGCGTGAAGTTGACTTTGGAGAATTTTTTTACGGTGGTTTCCCTAATGGGGGGTAGGGGCGGGATGTTGATGTCTAGGCTGATTAGCTTGTGGTCAGATCTGACCAATGAGGAATTGACCTCTGGTGTGGAACACCGGTCACCCATGTTGGTAATGACCAGGTCTAGAATATTGCTGCCCCTGGTGGGGGTGTGGATAACTTGATCTAAGGCATTGGAATTTATGAATTCCAGAAAACGTTGAGCAAAAGAGTTGGTACGTGAGTAGTTTTTCCAGTTAATGGTGGGGTAGTTGAAGTCACCCATCATTAGGGTGTTGGGTTGTACCCTAATATTTTCCAGTATATCAAGAAATGAGGAGTGAGAATCCTGGGGCATGGTGGGGATCTGTAGCAAGTACAAATTTGGATTGCGGTCTTGCCCAGAGATAGTTGCACTTGGATAATCTTTGATGCATTATGCTGAGCAACTAGCCTGGAGGTGTGGATATCCTTAATGAATTTGGACATGCCTCCACCTTTAGTTTTTCGTTCCAGGTTAAGTGGCCAAAAGGTGTGGTATGAATTATAGCCTGGTAATGAAGGGGTGCTCTCTGGAGCATTGAACCAGGTCTCTGTCACTGCACAGATGTCGATGTTCTTCATTTTAAGGAGTGCCTCGAGTGAATGCATTTTGAGGTTTAGACCTCTAGCATTGAGTAGCATTACCCTCAGATTTTTCTTGCTTGTACATGTTACAGTGGTGAATATGTCATTTGAACCTTGCCCAAAAAAGGCACTATAGGGGTGGCAAGAGCCTTAGCCAGTATCCAGAATCCCAAGGGCTATGGGTGCAGGCCATCTCTGGCAAAGCATCGTGGTCTGTCGATCATGTCATCCCAGGCAAACAGATACTGGATCCCCTTAGAATGACTAGTACCTACCTATGAACCTATATACACCCCTGGAATCACTTCATTGGCTCTTCTTGACAGAGGCTCAGTTAATTAATCAATGGGGAGGCGAAAGCTGACACATTCTGGCTAGGCTTATAAATGCCCTCGGGCAGATAGCCTTGTACCTACCTATGAACCTATGAACTTATGAACCTATGATACCAGAAGCTTAGCCAATTGTTGAAGTCAATCATTTTGTCCTTGTACTGTGGTATCATTCTGGGTGATGGCAGGATGCTACTCAAGGCTAGGGTCATACCTGCCTGGGCTACAAGATTGGAGAGCTCCTCCATGTCTCTTTTCATGTAGTCCAGGGAGGTACGTGTCAGGTCATTCACACCAATATGGACAATGATAGAGTCATATTTGTACTTGTTATGGAGTGACCTGAGTGCATGCATTATGTGGCAGATCCTGGCACCTGACAGGCAGCTGACAGTAACTTTCTCCTTGTTTAGCCTGGTGAGTGGAACATCAGTGTGTCTGAGTATAGAGTCACCTATGACTAGAGTGTTGGGTATGTTGTTATGTCTTATGGGCTGTGGTTGAGTGGTACACTGAGTTTGTGGGCTATGAGTCATTTGGGTTGTGTTGGTAGGTGGAGGTTGCATGTGTCTCTGCTTTGGGGGGTTTCTGTTGCTTGAGCAGATTTTTATTGAGAGCCTCCGCAAATGTAGGTGTGTGTTTTGTGTTGCTATGTGTGTGTTTTGGTGGTGTAGGTTTTGAGGGACTATGTGATGAGTGTGGTGTGGTGCAAGTGTTTACCTTCTCCTCTTGATTGTCTAGTCCACTCTTGGGTGAAGAGAGCTTTGCTTCCAGTTTGGCTATATAAGTGCATCTCTCACAGGTTGTAGTGTTGGGTGGTAGGAGGAGAGGGTTGCCTGTGTACAGGTTCTGACAAACAGTCTTCTCAAAATTACAAACTTACAGTAACATTTTAATTAGTTTAATTTTGTTTGTTTACTTGCTTGCTCTGGGGTCCTAAACACCAGTTTTATATTCCCAATGTATGTTACCTCCATGTGTATATATTAACATATCAGCTTATTCCATGACTTACAGCAGCTGTTTGTCCTACTTTGAGGCTTACTAAATAGACTTCCAAAATTCTAAACTTCTTTGCTCTAGAATTCTGGACAAAGCCAAAAAATAATAGGGAACAAATTCTCAAAATCATGGACAATTTGTAAATATTATGTTAATTCACTTAAAATGATAATAGAACAACAAGTTTTGCATGAACATGCATTTCTGAACAACACGAAATGGAAGTCTGACTGGCATTATTACTTGATTGCATACCCAGTGATTTTGCAGAAAATCAACATTGTTATAAGGGACAGAGCAAAAATATGAGGTAAAATCATGGGCATTCTGCAAAATAAGAGGCAGCTGGTAGGCATATAGAGCACATTTGCTAAAGGCAAGCTTGGCAGGAAATGTTCTTAATTATTCACATCAAGGAATAGCCAAGACGTACTGTGCACCATTACAAAGGTAAGGCATTCAACGGTATGATGTAAGCATAGCTTGCACATCTGTATTTGCCTTCAGATCAGCTGTAAATGTTGTTTGTTAATCTGAAACACCATCCTTTTCTTAGAGCCTACCTACAGTAATATTTATCTCATGTTATCCCAAAGGAAAGTTGTGCAATCCAAGGCATGTCCAGTCTTTCCTCCCCCACTGACCATCAAGTAACTAGTCCTTTTTGAAAATCAGATGACCTGTATCACAGATGCACAGCTTAACAGCTGTGTCAACAGAACAACAATAGTAAATGGATTTAAGATCTTGCATGTTTTGTATAAATAAATAATGTCAGTTCCATGTAAATAGCTTTGTTACATCTTCATAAATGGCAACCAGCTATATAGTCTCCATTATATTTATTCCTTTTTGGTTTTTTCCCCAGTCTGGACAGAGCTCATTAATTTGTTTTGAACATACCCCCTGGCATCAGTAAAGGAAACATTCTAGGAAACAAACTTCCCTGCTTTTTATTGCTTTTCCATGAATATGATTGGCCACAACCCCAAATAAGCATCAGTGGGAATGTAGGGACATGTCAACATCTGCCATGAATTTTAATAATCTCTTTAGTTTCTCCAGCATGTCAGGCTGGCCCAGGTGATTCCTTTCCACAAAGATTATACTTATTACAGAAACCATCTATGAGTCTGTCTTTTCCATTGCCGGTTTATTCTACAATACCTCTCTTATAATCTTATGAAGCACTTTAGTCTTCTGTAAGGAATGTTTTTTTTTTTTTACATTGTACACTCATTTATTTATAACACGAGCAAATGCTTTCTGGTTAATGTATTTTGGTATTCATTTATCCAACAAAACACTGTATGTGTATGTGTGTGAGTTTTTGTGAATGTGTGTGTGCGCACATGCATGTGAATGCGTATCCACCTATACAGATGATTCCGAAAAATCTTGACTAAGCTACCAGATCTTATTGCTCAATATGTATACATTTGTGTGTGTGTGTGTGCGTGTGTGTGTGTGTGTGTGTGTGTGTGTATGCATGTGTGTACAGATAGATAGATAGATAGATAGATAGATAGATAGATAGATAGATAGATAGATAGATAGAAAGCCTTAGCCCTAAAACTGCAAAAAGTAAACTGTTTTTACAGCCCTAAAATCAAAATTTGAAACTCATTGTTACACAATTTAAGCATTTTGCAGTGAGCTTGCATCTCTTGAGGTGGGGAGCTGTGCTGCCCAACACTGTTAGTGACTATAGATGCCAATTCTACAGTCAGGATACCTAGGAGTGGAGAGTACTACAAACTGAGTTTACACCACATTCACTGATACAGTTCCAGCATTCCAAGGATCATGGTTTATGCACACGCGCGCACACACACTCACACACACACACACACACACACACACACACACACACACACACACATCAATATCTATATTTATATTGCTAAAAAGAAATATCATCTGGAACTTCTGGATTTTAATTTGTAAGTCCTTCAGTGTCCATTTGCCTATAACATGATTTTGAGCAATCTTGCAGCTCATCATTTAAAGTGTTCATGCATTGTGATGGTGCTTTTTTTTGAGTTTCAGACTCAGCACAGCCATATAAGTACACATGCAGAGCTGATCTCTAATGTTTACTTGTGGTTTGTTGCCTATCACATTTAATTTATTTAACATTTGTTAACCAGGAAAGTCTGACTTGGAATGAGTCAATTTTCAGAAGAGGCCCAGGGAGAAACACTCCAGACACGTCTTTGTAATGTGGGAGGAAAACAGAGCACCCAGGGAAAACCCACACAAACACAGGGAGGACATGCAGACTCTACACAGAAGGCACCCCAGCCAAGAATTGAACCAGAGAATTTCTTGTTGTGAGGTGACATTACCGCTGTACCATTGTGCCATCCTTGTGCACTGATGCTTGCGTCTGGTTTGGTCCTCTGGCAGTTCTGAATCAAACTTTATCAAAGAAATGTTTGAAAACTCGGTCCTACCAATGATAGTGCTACAGACATCACATTACTCCCAGTGCTGCACTGACACAGCTGGCAGTAAATGTTTTCATGATGAGTGTCTGATGGTTAGTAACCCACTTCTGTCACTGACAGTGTAATATACTACTTCATCCTAAACAGGTTTTCTTCACTCCCCCAAAAAATAAACACAAATAGTGGCAGTAATATGATGAATTACTCTGAAAATTTGGAAGAAAAGTATCATATCACAGTCTCATCAGATTAAGTATTCATGCATGGTCTAAGTATATTGTTAATTGATCTCCCATGTACAATTTTGAAAAATATGTTTTGTAACACATGACAGCTTCAATGTGTACATGGCAGAAACAGAATAATAGCTTTAGTTTATGTAGAAATTTATTATTAGGAATGGAAACATACTTTATTCACTGCTGGATGACATCCACATTGACAATATTAGATTTTATGAAAATATCTGTATGCTTCGATTCTACAGTGAAAAGTACTTTAGGTGTTATGAACATGATGCATCATGCAAACAATGGGCTGTGATTCTCTCGGTCATTAACAATTTATATCTGTAGCTATATAGCTGTACATGTGTGTGTGTGTGTGTGTGTGTGTGTGTGTGTGTGTGTGTGTGTGTGTGTGTGTGCGTGTGTGTGTGCGTGTGCGTGTGCGTGTGCGTGTGTGTGTGTGTGTGTGTGTGTGTGTGTGTGTGTGTGTGTGTGTGTATCTTTCTCACTGTCTCTCTCTGTCTCTCTCTTCACATAAACACATACAAACAGACCCACATAAAACAAGCAACTCCAACTGCTGCATGTTATCCCACTTTATGAATGTCTTGAAGTACTGATTCTAAAGCATATCAGAATGAGCCACTGCTTAGTGCTGCAAACACAGATTAAACCAGCATTATCAAAAATAAAACAAACTTTTTTTTGCTCATTAAATAAAGTAATGGAATTTAAGGAAAAAGTTCAGCTATATAAGTACTAAGTTTCACATGAGACAGATGGAGAGAAATAATGCCTTAAGGTAAAATGCCTAAAAGGCCTTGTCAAATTACTTGGTATGATATTCCTTTGCAGATGAATGATTTCTCCAGGTGTTGCCCTAACAGATATCAAAACTTTGACATGGTATTACTGCACCTGTGTTTTCACAGGTGACACATACCTTAGGGTAAAACCACTGCTTGCTCTTGTTTGCATACTTTAACATTAAGCATCATGATTAACAAGAGTCAGCAAACTTTTTCCCTAAATGTTTTTCTTTGCTATTTATATGAAGTATCACACCCCGATTTTTACAATAACTTAAAAAGGTTGCTGTGCCATGGTATTTCATGTCAATGTTCTCTAATAATTACTGCATGATTTATGTTGTATTTTCATGCTGGTCTTACTTTACAGTTCAAAGTAAATATAAAATAATTAGTTTTCAGTCTTTCTAGCAGTGAAAATTTAAGTACTGTTGAAAAGTGCTGACCTCCACCCTGCAGAATTATTGAGAGACCCTATGCCCCCTTGGATTATTGCACGTTATCCCTCCAGTACCTCTTCAGGCCTACTGCTAAGATGAAAGTAAAAGCATTCTTCAAAGATTGCCATCTGTAGATGATTTCATTGTATATTGCATGTATCCTTTGTATTGACACTCACAAATGAGCACTGCATATGCCAAATTCCACAAATGCTATATGGTAAGCCTTGTTTGCTTTCCCTCTCTCACTACAGACTTATAGATGAATTTAAATGTCACTGTTTTGATGGTGGTTTCTCTGATTGTTTCCCTTCCACTGTAGCTTTAATGAATTACGTTAAAAAATATTTTTTCCTCGCGTGCTGCCGAGTCCATAGAACAGCCCTTTTGTCACTTTTCAGCAACTGCAATTGATGGATTTTGCAGTGTGCATCCTAAGTTTAAAAAAGAAACAATTGTTAGTAGAGCCAGAGTATAAACATACCAGGTGTAGTTTCATAGGACTGCAAGATCCATGAGCCTGTTTTTCAGTGACAGAAAAATATACAACAATGTCTTTCGCATATATAGCTCTAACTTATTATGTTGCTATTTGACAAAGGAGAAATAAGCCTGCTGAACATTGAAATTTAGTATTTTAATTAAATTAAGCAAAACTCTCTACAGAACTCAATACCTCTTCACTTATTCAGCTTTTAATTTCAGTTTATTGTTAGGAGATAGTTTACATCATCTGCATTACTGCTAATTCTTTCATGACATGTAATGGAATAAACATCGTAAACAGCTGTACTACAAACATCACATTGAAGCCATCTGCTCCTTAGCTTTGGAAATAATGGTTCCTAACTTTCTAAGTAAAAGAATGAACAAGGAAAATCTCAAATGTATATTTCTGAAATAAATGATGCAGCCATTTTTTTCTTCAGAGTTGCAGTTGCTACTATGGTAGGAGGGTGTATGAGTTAGCTGTAGGTTAAACAGTAATGTGAGTTTACATAAAATATTCCATACTGTTGTATAGTACATATTATACAGTCACAAGAATTCATATTTACAAAAACATAGCATTCTGATCAGACGGATGCCTCATTCCTCCCACAGTATATCAACATTACCTTTAAGGGGAAGGACCAGTTAGTGAAGGTGTGTATGATGTACATATTTGCATCAAAAAATAAATAAATAAATAATGTGATTGAAGCCTACATTTTGAATGCTGTACTATTACACCAAGTATGATGATTTCAAAAACATGTCACCTACAAAGCAAAAATCATATGTGGCAGAAGAAATAAATCATATCACCTCAAGTAATCAAATCAATTAAAAAGCACAGAAATAAGGTTGCAAGAAATGCTTTGCCTGATTAAAAAACTAACTAATCCAGTATAGTTTAAATCCCAGTTACGGAGAACCAATCTGTTGCTATGAGCAACTTGTTTATGTAACATCGAAGTGTGAAACGTCTGGTTTAGTGGTTGAGAGGGATGGAGTCCTGATTGTGACCCAAGCAATCAGGGTTCAGTTTGAGGCTCCGGCACTGGGGGAGCCAGGTAGGGAAGCAGAGGAGTGATGGGCATAACATGCAACACATCTCCCTTTGGTTTGAAGAGAGTCATGTGCACTCAGATGCACACTAAACATTAGGCTGTTGCCACCACATGTCACGTAGCAGTAGGACTGCATGGAGGAAACATCCCTTGCAGAAATGAGTGGAAATCCTCTTTCATCAGCCTATGGCATATCCTTTCAGTATATTATACCAAACACATTCAGGAATTAGGACATAAGCAGAAAATCTGAAACCACCCCTAGTGGCTGTCAAAATAGTGATTCCTCTTGGTCACCTGTCACATTAGTGATATGGATCGAATGGGCTGATTGGTCGGGAAGAGGCTGATGAAGGTCAGGCAGCTGGGGGTAAAGAAAAAAAAAACCTTCTGGGTGTGATGATTCTTTGCATACAGACATGATGCTCTGGTAGCAACACATGCAAATGAATCACCAAAAACCATAGAAGATGTTCACTCGTGCAGGGGTGGTGTAGATGAAATAAGAAGTCTGAGTGGAAACAAATATCAAAGGATAAATAGATTCAGCATTGGGCTGATTTACAACAGCAGCAAATAAAGTAACAGAAAGTACTAGTTCACCATTTATTAAGAAAAAAAAGGTTGTTGGAATATTCATCCACAATTTATTAACAATTTTAAGATCAGCTGTGGAGATATCTACCAAATAGCAATACCAATTTGTCACTGCTAAGGTAACTTTGTTTTACTCTTTTTTATTTCAAATTATAAAAAAACTGCAAATTTTGTAAATAATAGACTTCCCAACCTTAAATTAGCTAATGACTGACTATTTCAACAGTGCAGTGAATGAAAATACAAAACAGTTACACTAAACTAGCAAAAATGTTCCCCTTAACCTAAACCCAGATGGGAAACAGCATGTTATTATACTGCATGCTCTAATCTCTCTCTTTGCCATACAGTAATAACTTTATAGGTAGACAGTCCATGGCATGTTATTAAGTGATGTCATATCTCACATTACGTAATTAGATGTAGCTGATACCAGTTGTAATAATAATGCTGGACAAGTTAAAAGTTTCTCTAACTATAGGGCAACTAAGAGTGATGGTCCAGGCTATAAAAGAGCTCAACACAGAATTTTCCCAACCTGTAAAACCCTAATTATTGCTCCAGTCTTGGCCCTTAAATAATATCATGTCCTTCCAAAACAATCTAATTCTATTGTACCAGTGAGAAGAGAAAATGAGCTTCATAAAAATGAAGTATGTAGCAAAGTTCCAGTCAGATTGTGGAAGATAGCTGGAATGTGCCTTGCAATGAGTATCTTCTCAATGCTTTAGCATTGTAGCGAATGCTGCATCTGTGCAGAATGCTCTAGCTACAAGACAATAAACAGTTTCCAGTGAAAATGTCATGAGTGAGGGCCTAGAAGAATATATCCCAGATCGCTGTGGCTCCAACAGAAGACTTGGATCAGGATTTTATATCCACCTTTTAGTGTTTTTTGAAGGTGAAAACTCCAGCCATGCTAGAACTACCAATGAGTGACCTCCCAAACCTCATGTGACAGAGGCATATAAGATATATGCAAATGACCATTATGAACATCAGGTGTTTCAACTATATGGGAATTCCAATTGCCCATCACGTTTACATTTGAAGTTATTTTAGTAGACAATTTCAGGCCAATAAAGCCAAATCCCATTAACTACGAATATACATATTTCAGCCTTATTATGACATCATCAACATAGCATAAGCAGATTGTTTGACAAAGCATAAGAAACACAGGGTTGTTATACCCAGCAGCTGATGTCCATTATCATTAGGGTGACTGCAAAATATCCCAACTAACAAATTAAAACAAAGAGTTAGAAGGTCACACTGAAAAAACAATCACAAAAAAACAAATGAAAACTCCAGCCAAGCTAGAACTTCCAATGGGTGACCTCCCAAACCTCCTGTGATAGAGGCACATGGGATATATGCAAATGAGCCTTATGAACATCTGAAACACCTGATGTTTATAAGGGTCATTTGCATATATCCCATGTGCCTCTGTCACAGGAGGTTTGGGAGGTCACTCACTGGAAGTTCTAGCTAGGCTGGAGTTTTCATTTCGTTTTTTTTCTGATTGTTTTTTCAGTGTGACCTTCTAAATCTTTGTTTTAATTTGCCTTTTGAAGGTGGGAAAAAGATGATCATGTAGACGTGGTAATTTTCACCAAAGGTAGAATTATGGGAAAATGCAACATATATCACTATTACTGCAGTAGAATGTGTTTTGCAGCAAGATAAGGAATTTAGATTCTTGTTGTAACAAAACTAGTTACAATTTGAAAGTCATTTGGACAGCCACTCTTTGAAACCTTTTTTTTTCCACCTCTTCCTCTGCTAAAGGAAACAAACCAGTACTCATACTTCATTATCTGCCTGGTCCTCTCAAAACAATGCACATGTTGGCTGTGAACACCAATACTCTGAAGTAAGAATCTTGTGAACTGGCAAGTTAAAATGTAAATAAAGCCAATTTCTTAGGATGATGTAAGTGTCTTATGTGAAGATTGGATTTTTCAGGGGGTAATCAGAGCCAACAAATCCTTCCAAGAAATGTTTTGCAAACCTTAACAACCATAAGCAGGCTCCATTATTGCCAACATGAGAACTGAAAATGCCCAGTAAATGAAACATAACAGAGAGAAACAGCTGAAACCAAAAAGCTCCAGTATATAATCCAAAACCAAGAAGGGGAGAGCTAAACGGTATATTTCCAAGCTGAATGCTTAGATAGAGAAAAACCTCCACTTATTTTCAAGAGTGTCCAGGCTGAATGGCTTCAGAGAAGATCTGAGAATGGAGACCACTCTTTACAAGTAGGTGGCAAAGCATGTTGTTAAGATGTTTTATTCAGAGTCTGTCCTCATCTGTCAATCAATCATCCCCAGCCACTATATTGGCCCATTCATTCTCCCAGAGTAAGAACCCTATAATTTATTAGTTCCCTGGGGGTAAGGGTCAAAAATATCGGTAGTAAGACCATCATCCACAAGAAGGATCAGATTTTTTTTTTCTTTAAGCCCTATTTCTCCCCAGTAGAAGTTCACCATCATCTATGGTGTTGGTATGCAATGGGGCCTTTGAAATATATCTATACCTCAGTCTGTGACATAATCCTCTCCTTGAAAGATAGCACTCCTGTGTGATTCCCGTTCTACACCAAGGATTCTGCCATGTAAAGTGGATCCAAAGCACACACTCAGACCCCTCCCTCCCTGCACAGATGCAAGCAGGCCAAGCCTTGTTATTCCTCTCCTTTATGCCAGCCTCAACAGGCTTATCAGGAACTAATCAAATTCCAGTGACCTGGATCATAATCAGGACTTTACGGTAATGCTGACAGAGCTCATATCACAAAAGACAATACCATTAACTTCTGAGTGTGAGGACTGTGTTACTACCTTTCTGATAAGTGTGTGAAAAAAAAAAACTTGTGGAAAGGAATGCAAAAAGAAAGAGCAAAGAGTAGGTTCCTGTATCATGAGAAATCAAACTGGCTTGAGTCATAAAAAGGAAGAGCAGAATTGCTCTCACTTCTTTAAACTTTCTGTTCACAAGGAGCATGAACATAAGAGGAAGTGGGGGAAATAGATTTCCTTTTAAAAGTAAATAACAGGGATGCCCTAACCATTGGGTCAACTAGCCGACCTCGTAGGGTGCCATGCTTGCAGGGGGGCTCTTTTTATATATATAAATATATATATATATATATATATATATATATATATATATATATATATATATATAAATCATTTTGTTGCTCTAAAGAATAAAGAAAGAAATAAAGCACCCCTGTTAAAAGAAAATTTGCCTGAGAACTCCAGGGGGTGGTGCTCCAGCTCTGTCTGACTTGACATTCTAGTTGTGTCACATTAGACTTGGACTTTGAGAGATCACAGAGTAGAGACCTTTTAATCTTCAAATGTAGGCACAAGACTGCTCAAAGGAGATCTTTGTTTAAGACAAAAGAAGGATAAATGCTACCAGTGCCACTGCCGGTGCTAAGGAAGATGAAGCTCTAATCCCTGGCTTTACTGACCAACTGTAACAGTCAACAGACTAGGCATAATTGCCATGGCTGTCTGGGGGAAAATAGCCAGCTGCCTACTGCTGTTTGCTTATTATTTTGTGTATGTGACACAATATTTTAATGTGTATCAACTGTATGTTTGTATCAAAGGTCAACTATATTACATGGCCATTCTCTACAATCAAGCTTCTGAAGTGTACATAGACATGGCTATAACTGATTTGGGAGCTGTCTGGATGAAAGTAAGTGATTCTCTTGTCACTTGCTCAGTTTACAGTTTTCTCTCAAAAATGTATAAATAAATAAATAAAGGATGAAATGAATTACAGAAGCACAGGCCTTCAGAGCTTCTGAGAGCTGGTGTCCCACACACACACACACCAAGTGGACTTTGAGATGGGCTTAGTAGTCACCTCTGCCCTGAATCTCACTGCCCAGAGGTGTACACAGAAAGCTCCTGTACTTGTATAGGAGGCTGGGGATAATGACATTATTTCTTCAACATTCCTCCCAAACCTCAGATGTCACTATACCTTGTGTTGGGCTGGGGATAGTGTGGTCATTATTTCTTTAACTTGCCTAACAAACGTCAGATGGATGCACATAGGGTCACTAAAGTTTGTATAGGAGCACTGTACTGTCCAGAAGTGACAAGTTGGAAACATTAAACATTATTGTAATCATTTTTTCATTGTCCTCACAGTCAAACATTTGATGCATATATAGGTAGGTATCTTTTGTAAGAGAGTAAGGAAGCATGGTGTTTATGTGTGTCTGACAGTAAATATCTTATGATCTTATTTGATTTGTTCACTTTTGTCCCAGTCTGCCATCAGAAGGCTACAAAGAAGGTGGCTGGCTTTGGGGGTAGAGGGTATGGAGGCATGTTGTACATTTGTATGATCACAACAGCTTAAAATATGTCACTGCAGGCATTTGTGCCTTAATTCCATCCCATTTTAACACCAGAAGAGGATACATAGGACATGACTACCTATTCTGAGAGGAGGGTTGAGAGGCAGATACTATTTCTACATATTATAAGCATTTGTCATCTCATTTTGTTTTGAACTGGTGTTTGGTCAGCTAAGAGCATTAAAACTTGGATACTACTTACTTCTTCCTTGAATTAAAAAAGTAAGAATGATTTTTGTTTAGGCCACTACTGGATCAGAATTTAAGAAAAAAAGCTATAAAATGCACCACAGAGCAGTTATAACTGCATGGTGTGCAGGTGCCTAGCAATTCCCAGACCCCCCACTTAACTTAGTTATTACAGTGTACTCTTGGTCAATCAAGGTGTGTTGAAAGCATACATTTCAACTGTCCAGATTTTCACAGAATGTCCAGAATTTTGCCTCATATTTTTAGTCTGTTCTTCATAAAATTTGTTGTTTTCTGGCAAATCACTGAGAAATGAAGTCACTAAATAATAACGTTCATTTGAGTTTCATACTTCATAACCCTCAGAAAATCAACGGTAACATAAATTATGTTATTCTAGCAACCTCCTAAGTTTATAAGAGCAATATTTAAAATCTTTCCTGATTTATGGGGCTTTGTCTCCCTATTATTTTATGCTTTGCCCAGATTTTTTGCCCTAAGAGGTTGAGAGTATGGTTCAAAGGATGCAGGAAAAAGTTAAAGAATAAAATTAAATGTTTTCCCTAATCATGGTTCATTCAGGTCTCACTGTATGAAAATTTTGTTTAAAAAACTCTAAAATGTATCTCAAAATATCTAATGGCTCCCAAGGAGCTAGTGACCCCCAGACCCTGGCTTAATACAGTTATCTCCATTGCAGTTATTACAGTATAGTCTTAGTTACTTAGGATGTGCTGAAATTATGCAGGAAGAAAAAAAAAGTTGAAGAGTAAGCCTAAATTTCTTTCTTCGGTTATGGTTTTCATTCAGCCCATTATTGGTTAAAAAGGTTGTTTAAAAAAAACTCTGAATGCAACTCACAGCATCTAAAATTCCAATGAATTCGGAAGGAGTTGTTGCCCTCAAAGTTATCAGAGTGCGTCTTGCCTATAGAGAACATGTTGAATGAATAAATAACTGCAGGAAGAAAATGAAGTTTAAGACAAACTGTGAGAAAAATTAATTAAAAAAGTAAGTAATGTCGATGGTGTGACTAGGCCAGAATGGGATGGGCAGGGGCATGGAGACTTTTCACCTAGGGCACAAGGTTACTTAAGGCTGGCCCTGGCAAAAGTATCGCAGCACCTCTGGAGTCACTTATGGAAAAAGCAAAAGGGTCTCACATGCTGGGCAGACCCTAAGACTGAAGATAGCTTTAACCTTTAAGGGGATGAAAGACATTTCCAGTAACCAGCTGATCTCTCTAAGAATGTGGACTATTATCAAACCTATTATCACACTCACATATGATTTTAGCAGAGAATGCTCAAAAATCTTCTCTTTTTCTGATATACTATATCACAAGTTGTATGGGTGCCACCCGCAATGAAAATGCACCCTTCAGGTCCTCAGAATCTGAAATGGGTTATCTAAGGGAGCCACATCATACAGCCACTGAAGGTTGAGAGTCCACTGAAAGACACTCCAGTGAAATGTCTCATATGGAACCATTTGAATAGTGGCAACATAATATCTGAGGTAGATGTGAGTTGAAAGTGTGACATTCATAATTGTGAGTTCCTCAGAAACATACCATGTGAATGGCACCAATCATAGTCTATCTCAAAACCCACTAAGTGCCACCAAAATGTTTTCTTGTGGTAGTCTTCACCCCCTAAATTCCTAATATGTAGAGGGATACACCTTCACAACCCTGTTTTTTATATATATATATATATATATATATATATATATATATATATATATATATATATATATAATCATACTCTCAAGACAAAAAAGACTTCATGCAGGTCATGACACCCAGCCTTGGAAAATTTTTTGGAAGTCCGCCACGTGGTATTAAACCGAAGGACAAAAACAGAAAAGATTTTGCAATACATGGACCACATCCTCAACCCCATTGTACAGAACAGCAAATACTACACCAAGGACTCCTGGGCTTTTCTAAATGACATCTCCAAACTAAGGCTGGATGGAGGGGAATATTTACTGGTCACCCTAGATGTAGAAGCACTCTACACAAACATCCCCCATGCCAAAGGACTGACCCTCACCAGACAGTACCTGAACAGGCACTCCAACCTAAGTGGGACTAAGATTAATACTGTATGCAGGTTAATAGAAGCAGTATTAAGAAATAACTTCTTTCAATTCAATGGGAAGATTTACCACCAACAGAAAGGGTAGCCATGGAGTCCAAAATGGCCCTGGCATATGCAAACTTAGTCCTCAGTGCCTGGGAAATGGATAAGGTTGAATCACTGCCCAGGTTCAACAACACCACAATGTACAGGCGTTATATTGATGATTTCTTTTTTGTCTGGAAGGGGGACAGACTTTCTCTGAGCAATTTTCTGGAAACCCTTTTCCAGAGTTTGGACTTCTTGACCCTCACGGTAGGACATATCGGAATCACCACTCAATTCCTGGATATCCACCTCACTATAGACCTGGAAAGTGGACAGTTTGACTCCAATACCAACCCGTTGTCCATAACCAATCTAAGGCCTACAATAAAATTACAAGAACCCACAAATGGACCCAACACACCAGAGGTGAATAGACTCCTCATCACATCCAGCCCACTAGCAGGGAGTAGTTCCCAGATGAGGGTACATACTCCTCCTAGGGGATAGCCAAGACCACAAACACCTCTCCAGAATCAGCCAACACAAGGAGATCCAGACACCAGTGAACGTGACCACCATGACAACAACGAGGACTATAACAACACAAACCTCAGGACACTGGACAGTGCGATCAATCAAGGAGGGGTTTATCAGACCCCACCAATGAACGACCAGTCTTCCAACAACAACACAAGTGGCAACAACAATGTTTTTTTATCTTCAGTAGGACTCACAACCAGAACCAGGACTTATACCAGGTTCAGACCTGGGGGTAATGAATGAAACTGGAACCACAACACCAACAATATTGAAGGAAGGAGGGGGAACAACAATCGCAGGGGAAGAAGGAGAGGAAACGGGATACAGTAATAGTATTACTGGGATGGACCACCCTGATCACCCTCCCCATTAACTGATACCAGCACCTGATAGCACCGACTTGAGGTCTCCAGTGGGGGTAGGTGACATCTTTAACCTCACCACATGAGTTTTCTCGGAAAGCCATCATGAGGTACTGAGGAAAGGCTTTTCTTTCATCCCAGCACAGAGATCCAACACTGCGGATGTTATCCTGGACCTCAAGTGCTACCTGAGAAAGTTACAACTAAAATTAGATATACAACAACATGAAGAGGAAGAAGATGAGGAAAGCTCAGAGGATAATGACAGACCCCTTACCATGAAGAGCCTGTACACTCCTGCACTCTCCAACACATTGAGCCTCTTTGCGAGTACCTGTGAAAGCGATATCAGGAAACTCCTTTCTGATAAGCCCTCAGCAAAGTGGCACAATCTGAACAGGGAAGAAAGACAGGCTTGGAAGGAACTGAGTCAGGACAAATCCCTATGAATCATGAAGGCTGACAAGGGATCTGGGATAGTAGTGATGGAGCAGGAGAGATATATCCAAACACTTGAAGCATCCTTCATGGATAACCAGTTCTACAAAAAGGTCAACATCAACCAGGTACAACAAAACTTTAAACAAAATGACAACCTACTATTGGAACTGTACCTCAGGGATGAGATCTCTCAAGATGAATCATGCAGGTCATGACACCCAGCCTTGGAAAGTTTTTTGGAAAGCCCAAGGTTCACAAAAACCCTGAAAATCCACCTTTCTGCCATGTGATATTGAAACGAAGGACAAAAACAGCAAAGATTTTGCAATACGTGGACCACATCCTCAACCCCATTGTACAGAACAGCAAATACTACACCAAGGACTCCTGGGCTTTTCTAAATGACATCTCCAAACTAAGGCTGGATGGAGGGGAATATTCACTGGTCACCCTAGATGTAGAAGCACTCTACACAAACATCCCCCACACCAAAGAACTGACCCTCACCAGACAGTACCTGAACAGGCACTCCAACCTAAGCAAGACTAAGATTAATACTGTATGCAGGTTAACAGAAGCAGTATTAAGAAATAACTTATTTCAATTCAACGGGAAGATTTACCACCAACAGAAAGGGGTAGCCCTGGCGTCCAAAATGGCCCCGGCATATGCGAACTTAGTCCTCAGTGCCTGGGAAATGGATAAGGTTGAATCGCTGCCTGGGTTCAACAACACCATAATGTACAGACATTACATTGATTCTGTCTTTTTAGTCTGGAAGGGGGGACAGACTTTCTCTGAGCAATTTTCTGGAAACCCTTTTTCAGAGTTTGAACTTCTTGACCCTCACGGTAGGACATATCAGAACCACCACTCAATTTTGGATATCCATCTCACTATAGACCCGGAAAGTGGACAGTTTGACTCCAACATCTACCGCAAGCCCACTTTCCAGAATAACTGTCAAGAGTTCAGCAGCCAGCATCCCCATTTCATGAAAAGAATATTGTAAAAGGACAATTCATCCAGTTATCCAGACTCATTTTTAGGGATGAGGTTTTCATTAAGGAATGTTTTTACCTCTGAAACTCATTCTTAGAAAAGAAATACCCAGAGTATTTAGTGGACAACCTGTTCTAAGAGATCATACAGCACAGACACTCCAGGTACCCACCAATCCTGGAAAAGGGATTCACAGCAAAGGCACAGAACGGACCGAACAAAAAGGACTGGGTGACAAGTTTCCCTCTTCCAATGTCCATGGATATGTTTGGAATCAGAGGGGCCCTCACCAACAATTGGGATATCTTGGAAGGAGAAAAAGGTCTGATAAAGTTACTTGGGACATCCATGAACTTCTGTTTCAAATGAACCTCTTCTTTTGGTGGTGTGTTCGAGAAGAATAAAAGCCCATCCCCACAGAACGAAGTATCTACAGAACCTGGAATGTCTGATTGTGGCAAGTGTGTCGCCTGTGTACACATACGAAAAGACACACACTGATACCCAAGCATAGTAGGACTCTCTACCTGACTCCTCCACCTTCGTCCGTGCCCTTCTTTACTTACCTTTGGAGGCATGGACTCGTAAGTTACTCAAAGTAACTATATGTCATTTCTGGGTTGTCCCATCAGGGATGAATCAATCTGGGTGTTAATATTAGTGTTAACACAGCATGACTGTCATCCTTCTCGGTTCCCCCATATTTTATTTTATTTTATTTTATTTTATTTTTTTTTTGCTTTTGCACACGATTCCTTTTTGCACATGATCCCTATTAGTATGCACATGACACCACAAGGCTATTACTGTCTGACCAATTTACCTTATGTAACTGCGATTGTAATGTTAATGAAAATGCACACAGCACCCTGCCAGTTCACACTTTACTATTGGAAAGGAACTGTTGTTAATTTAAATGGCCTGCTAGAACTAATGTATTTAAAGGAAGTGAAAATGGTTGCTCATAGTTATGAAACATGTCTTTCTGAGGAAGTCTTGATAATAAATAAGACGAAAGCGCTAAAGTATTGCAAGAGATTACAAGAGTTGATGGTGTGATTTACTGTTTTTTGAATGCTGTTATTGTCACAAAGTTCATTTCTTAGTTAAAATTTCTTCTCTTCGTTCATTTTTTAAGTGCGATTAATGTTATATATATATATATATATATATATATATATATATATATATATATATATATATATATATATATACCAACTCTGAGATCATTGTACCTTGGAATAATGGGAATACAGTGGGGTACTTCAACCTAGTTTATATTCCTCATTTTCACCTTTAGTCTTGCAGTTCTGAGAATCACAAACTGGTCTTCACAATATCAAAAGAAACTCAGTAAGTCACTAAAAAAGATGAATTGACCACTAAATGGCCACAGTACAAATGTCTTCACTCAGAGCCATATCTAGAATGCAACAAAAGAAGTAGCTGCCCTGGCGGCAAGCTGTTTGGGGCATGATCAGTAGGTACCAATGGGGTAGGAGTGCAGAACTGGAATTCATTTCTGAAGCTGGGACAACACTGCAGTTTCAGAACTGAATGATGATACTCCATTAGCAGTTATGGCTGTAGCACTCTGTCTGTGGTAAACTGACTGTTGCAAGCTGGTTGTTACATTTGTAATAAGCAGCTTGCTCCAGTGTTAAAGCAGTTTTTTTCTTTGCTCCTTGGCTCAAAGTTGAGGGGATTCCAGTTTGGGGAACCAGATGATCTAGCTATGATTCTGTATTCAGAGAAGGCATTTTTTAAGCAAGGAGTAGAAACAGACATACCCCTGACAGCATCCTTTTGATAGTAACTATTTCCACTGAGTAGTTAATCTTTTCCTAATAAAATGAATATAGCTAGCAGTCTACTGAGAGAAAGTGTTTTGACTGGCAAAGGTCTGTTTTAGACACTTGCAGTGTTTTCTTCTTCCTAAAAGCCTTTATTCCTGTCAGGTTGAACCTCAGATAATGGTGTATATCCACAATGTGAAGCGATCTTTCTTCCTTGGTTCTTCTGCAACATATAAAACATATAGATGAACATACTGATTTAATGACAGTTATGGCAGCACCATCAGTAGGACATCTGAGTTGTATTTTAGGGATCAAATCTTTGTGAAAGACTAGATATAGATCCCATCACATAGTTGCCTGACTCTTAAAGATCATATGATCATATATAATTGCTATCAAGGAATTTATTTTCCTAAAAAATGAGCTTCAAAGCCATCATGCCAGTGGGTTTGAAAGAAGGATGCATAAAACTATCAATCACAAAGGTAATTTTCACAAAGAGTAAATGGGTTCTACAATAGTGAAAGGATTTGCATAATCCCTTTAAAGGATGGCTTGACCAATGTTGCTGGGCCAAAGTTCAGTCCTCCAATAGTTCCTGATGGGCAGAAATATCTAAATTATGCATAATGATAGTAAATGCCTGAGGCCTAAATCATGCCGCTGCTTGTAATTGGTCATGAGCACCTTCATGCTGACTCTGTGGTGAAGCCATAGCAATGGCAGGCTGAAGGTGGTGTCTACCCTGAGTGCAAGCTCTTTGGAAAGTTTGGGTCAGCCCTGTAGAAAAGGTGTCAACTTGTCCTTGCCAGCAGTATCAAAAATCATTTAAGCAGCTGGCATCCCCTCTGCAGAAGGGATAGGTCCATATGTCCATGTGATTGTTGAGGTATCACATGACAGATTGGTTGCCAGACCAAATCTAAAGAGACCCAGCATCAGTTTTCCCACCAGAGCCTAAATACTTAGATGTACCACACAATTTTATCTGACTGATATGGACAGCCCACTCTAAGAGGGACAGTTTCCTTGAACATGCAGGAGACAAGATGAGCTGATGACCACACCAGTGTGACATCCATCATTAGGGACTGTGACAGATTCTACTGCAGTATAATTACCTAGGTTGAAATTGATGAAGATTATCAACACTCTACACAGGTCACAGTAGTCTACCACCCACAGAACATCTGTAAGCGTAAGGTAATTCTGCACACAGTAACAACTCACAGTGGTCTACCACCCACAGAACATCTGTAAGTGTAGGGTAATTCTACAGACAGTAACAACTCACAGTGGTCTGCTACCCACAGAACATCTGTAAGTGTAGAGTAATTCTGCAGCAAGTAAACAACTCACAGTGGTCTGCCTCCTACAGAACATCTGTAAGTGTAGGGTAATTCTACAGACAGTAACAACTCACAGTGGTCTGCCTCCTACAGAACACCTGTAAGTGAAGGGTAATTCTGCACCCAGTAACAACTCAGTTTTCTCAGTCTACTGCAGCACCATTTCTCTGTGTGAGATAAATGGCACAGAGATTGCAGCAGTCTGAACCATTCAGTATACCATCATCTAGGCTGCCAAAGACATGACCTCTTTGGTGCTGTCCATTCACAGGAATGACCACAATGGTAGGGTATCCAGCTGTGCCATGATGAAAGCAATGCTATAAGATCTGATCAGAGCAGAAATCTCCCAGGTTATATTACCCCCAAGACTATATCCAAAGCAGCTAGTTCCTTGGTCAGCATTCTGGAAGTAGACAATTACCACATAGCACAAGTTTCTATCAACTATGTTCCTCACCAAGTGTAAACTGAAGCAATCTCCTTTAAAGGCACCGGACTGTGATGTATCAAAAGGTATTCTTCATGACTAGCAAAAGCATCCAGATATATTTACTGAAATTGTTGTGGTCCAGGATGGGAGAGAAACACTCCTTACCTTTCAGAACTAAGAGAGTGACTCCCCAGGGACACCTCAGAATAAAGGACAGCTTATGCAGCCCCTTTGAGGAGCAGAATATGAGCCTGTCTCAAGACTGTTATGTACATGTACTGGCCTTTGAGCTAAGCTGCCCATGAAAGAAGGTAACAGCACTAATCTGTGGTAATCTGTGAACATATTGGGAACCCACTGTTCTCTCATGATGGTATTTCAAACTGGGGTGAACCATGGCACTGTAGTCATTCTTTGTGATTTAGAACTGTTTGTGTAGTCATACAATGCATGAAAAACCTCCTTCCATGGTGAGACTTCTTCTTCTTCTTCTAAGGGGTTGCCAAACCAAGGAGAATGTGCACCAGAAGTGGTCACTACAACCTTAAACCATAAAGAGAGCGTATTTCCACTTCTGAGACTAACCCTGTCAACAAAGGATAAATAAATAAACCTGAAATGTTATAGTACACTTTTTATTGTCATATCATTCAAATGTATGTAGTGTGGAGTTTTTCTCCTCATACGTTTGTTGAAAGGGGAATTTGAATAGAGAGAGAGAGAGAGACAGATTAGATAGATAGATAGATAGATAGATAGATAGATAGATAGATAGATAGATAGATAGATAGATAGATAGATAGATAGACAAATACATTCTAGGATTGTAATTAGAACTACTTGCTGACTGTATGGTTTTGGTAGAACATCACATAGTGCAATAGTTAACAGAACCAAAACTCCATTTCCTCTGAGTTACAGAAAAAGTTGATAAATAAATGATATTATCTTTTGACGTTATATGTATCTCAGTATGTCATGATATACAAATTCAGTATGCTTACATCCTAAACTAGACTTTTAGTGCCATAGTATTTACTATATGGGGCACCCTTTGTTTGATCCTGAATTTGTTTAGACACTTTGAGTCCAGGAGATAAATAATTTCTTCAAAGCTGCATGGGAAAAAATGATTTGCTGAGAAATTTTCTCATATCTTGGTTCTCAGGGCTCTGCTCTGATAAAACTAGCCATGCATTCTTGATATCAGTTTTCATTTCAAAACATAACCCCATTTGTCAGCTATATCTCACAGCTGTGCAAAAAAATTATATACTGACTGTTGTAACGTGTGTGAAAATAAGTAATTTATTAGCTTTTGTTAAGTCAAATTCTCTTAGAAGGAACAGCCTATCATTTATGGGATGTAGTGAGGGGCTTGTCATAGTATTTTACAGAAATGCAGTTTTTGTTTGTTTTATTCATTTGTTAATCAAATGAGTATGCTAGGTACAATCGCATATTTTCTAGAATGACCTGGTAGTGTTGTCTAGTTAAAAGACTTGTGCAGAGTCGCACAGTTTAACAGTAACTAAAGGACTACAAGATACATTTCATACCTTTGACTGCCCCAAACTGCCAGTGATCTTAAAGGATCTGCATTCAGCTGCTTTAGTAATCAGTTTAAGGGCACTAATGAATGAAAAATGAAACCTTGCTTAGTGCCTCATTAGAATAAAAAACATTTTAAAAAGGAAGAAATAACTGGTGTACTAATTTTCTTGACTGTAATAACAAGTGACATACCCAAGATGAACTGCAAGTGTTGATTAATGATGTTAATTTTTCCATTTACTTTCCCCGTCTTTTCAAAAAGAAATTGTTTCTTGTTCGACTTTGTATATTTTGGCTTTCTTTCTGTTTAATAATATTTCTGCCATTTATGTCTGACGTTCCAGTGTCTTATACAGAAGTCTGCTACTGGATGAAAATACAAAGCTATTTATAAGTAATGGAATCTTATGACTATTAGGACTTGTGGTATATTTAAATACTTCTTACATAAAATCGCAGCACAAAAAGCAGTTAAATATGCAGCATATACAAGGAATTATTCCTAAAAAACATACTTTGCAGTAAGACTTACATGCTCTTATAAGAATATAAATAACCTGACAAGAAGGAAAACAGTTGAATTGTCACAACCAGAATGCAGCACTAGGGCTTTATACATTTATAATGAGGTACCAGCTGAGATTTTTAAAATGTTAAATGTGTGGGCTGATCTTCCAAGGAATAGCGATCATTCTATGCTGAGGTTTGGCATAATGGTCAAGAGTTTGATTCTGATGTCTGTTTATTTATTTGTTAGGCTTGTAATAGTCTGCATACTGCTAGGCTACTATTTACCTATGAACCTTACCTATAAGTGATTAAACCATGATCAGATATTTGTTAAAATTAGTATTTTATGCCTCTGGTGGAGGGGGTAGTATATCATCACATCTCTGACACTTAATAAAATTATTCAAAGCTTGGAATTACTCAGAGAAAAAACTAACGGCTAATTTTTGAGAGAAAAAAATATTTGCCTTTCTCCAGCAAATCTGTTGAAAAACACAATTTTCAGTACATAATGTTTAAATTTGCCCGATTCAATTATTTGCTTTTTGCCAGAAGTAATGATACCCCTGTAGGGTATATTACGTTTTCCTTTTGTCACTGACATTAATAGTGGTGGGAAAAAGTTACTACTCTTTCACATAAATTCATGCAGTCAGAATCATTTATTTACAGTTACTGCAGTTTTGTTATGAATTTCTTCTTATACAGTCACTGTTACTTGCATATGCTTAAATTGAGATACACCAAATAAGAGTTACTCAGACTTATATTTATCGATGCATCTTGTGGGGAGTATGACGCTCACACTAACATACATTTTTGCCAACCTCGGGCAATAGACCATGTAGTACTATTTCATAATGACATAATCTATTTATGCTCTCAGTTCACACCCATGGATAGTTAACTGCTACTACATTCCTGTGAGATCAGTCTATGTCTGTCAAGATGTCATCCTCAAGGACTTACATGTCTGACTTTTGACATACTGCTAACTGGCTGATTATTTGAAGTGATTCTAAAGCCCACAGAATTCCAGTCATTTGTTTCTTATTTAAGACATCAACAGACTACGCTGCCTACAAAGTTTTTCACTTTAATTCATTTTTCTTCATCTTACAATGCTTTTGGAATGTAGGCAGTCTTCTGAAGCAGACATGTTATAATCACATGTTATTCAAACACTGTATTTTAAAATTTTGCCTTTCATCTGTCTGAACCTGGACAATGGAGAAAGGCAAATAACTGAGATTTTGGCAAATCTCAAGCATTTCTCTTTTCTCTACCATGTGATGACTTTATTGCTATTTATATAATTTAACAGTGGGTACAGAGTACGTTGGCTCAGAGGGCCTGCTTCCTCTCCCCAAAAATACATTATTTTTATGTATATGTCTGATCATGATTCTCTAGCATGGCCGAAGGAATTCATGAAGAATTCAGCATATCTTTGTCCCAGACCCTACATATTGTTATCTGAGATGTGGGTGTGAGCATCTCAGGGTTGCCAAGTATGATTTCTACCACTTAATATGAGACATACTAGCTCTTTCTCAATAATACGTTTCTTTGATTTTTTTTTTCTGATGACTGTTAGTGACCATTTCTATTTCAGAGCTATCACCATATCAAGGAGTAGAAATGCCATTAGCCCTAGTCAAAAAACAGTTCCTTGAAGGACAAGTTCAAAACTTGAGCCTGTTTCATGTTATTCCATAAAGAAAGGGAAAAAAGCATAAACAGTACCCAGTTTATTTTATTTTAATTTTATTTTATGTTTAATAACTGGGCATGTGTACTGGTCTGAAGACCCATTTCACCAATTATCCAGGCCCAGATGAACAAACATAGGCATAGAGAATATAACAGTGTTACAAATATATGAGTTCTAACATACACAAAATATAGGCCCAGAGAAATAAAAGGAATTCTACAGTCATATGAGTTCTAACATATACAAAAATATATACATTAAGGAATGGTTTGGTTACATTTTACACACATACTTAAAGTGACTTGTTCCTATACCTAATGTAAAAACAAGGAATATCAGGAAACATAGCTGAACTGTGGAAAAGAAAGTGTCTGGACAGGCAGGAATAGGTAGAAGACATATTAACCTTTAGGCCGGATTCATAAAGGTTACCAAAATGTGTATACTGTGTGAGTAAATAGACAGCACAAGCATTCTGCTAGGGATGTTCTTGAATTCTGAAAGTGTACACAAAGTGTACACTTTGCAGTAACCTTTATAAATCTGGCTTTTTGTCTTTAAAGCATATAATGCAGAGTTATTGTGGAGATGTTCTGACAGAACTATTTTGAAGTCCCTGTGGGTTTCTTTACCCCTTAAACCAGGATGGAGATTAATCCACATAGCAGGTCCTAGTCTGGAAAATGCCGTTTCACCTACAGCTGTTTTAAAAGAGTGGTCTGCTCAATGAAATGTCTTCAGATTGGGGGTTTCTTAGGAAGAAGGTCATTTTTTGATGGGGAGAAGTCTTGTTTGGAGGGGTCAATATCCTTCACTATTTTAAATATAAATGACCTAAGTAAATAAGTGGATCTTTCAGTCACTGGGAGCCACTTTACTTTGTGTGGAAAAAGGCAATGGTGAGTGTGAGAGACTGAAAGGAAGACACATCTGCAGATTTTATTTTCAGTGGTCTGTTGTCTGTTTGTGCTGTAGGATGAATGGACAGTTAGGGGAAGTAGGCCATATTCCAGCTTAGGGAGATGAACATTTTTAGCCAGGAATAATACAGCTATACTTAGACACTTAGCAGTATTTGCTCTCTGTCTGATACTGTTCCTACTTCTTTCTGTGTCTGCACAACTGACATCCTACCATAATCACTTACCCAGTAATACATGTGGCCCCATTAATTCTCACCATGCCTCAAACAGCATAGATTGTCACATGTGCAATGCAAAAACTCTATCAAACTCCCTAAATGAATATGGCTTCTCCCAATTAATCCAAACTACAACCAGAACAGATAAAAACAAACAAACAGACAATCTATTCTTGATTGTTGATACTAGCCAGCAACACCTCTGACATAAACCACTCTGGATGACTTCCTGACAGCATTAGTGACCATCTCCCAACATACCTGTTGAGATAATGTCTCTATTCAGTTAGAAAAACAATCTATAAGGAAGTATGCAACCTGAGAAACTTTAACAAGAAAACCTTAATTTCCTCCCTTTTCCTTTGCAACTGGAACCCCCTAAAGACACTACCACTAAATGATGCTGTATCCAACTTTAATAACACCTTTCTAAACGTCCAAAATGAAATGGCACCACTTAGAATAAAAAGAGTAAAATCTATGTCCACTCCCAGGTTAACAAAAGCTACCAGGCAGTTACTAAAACCAGGATGGAGATTAATCCACATAGCAGGTCCTAGTCTGGAAAATGCTGTTTCACCTACAGCTGTTTTAAAGCATAGGCTGCTCAATGACATGTCTTCAGATTGGGAGTTTCTTAGGAAGAAGGTAATTTTTTGATGGGGAGAAGTCTTTTTTGGAGGGGTCAGTATCCTTCATTTACTATTTATTAAATAGAGAAAAAGCCTGGAAACAATAATATACAAACAAAACCCAAACATTCCTACAACACATTAGACAGATTAGAAATCTTACAAAAATACACATCAAAAAAGATAAAACAGTCCTACTATACCAACATACAACTAAAACACCAAAATGACCCCAAAATATTCTGGGCCTCTATAAAAAAAAAAATCCATCCAAACTGACCAATCCAGTGCCCCAACCCCAAAGAACCACAGCCAGCAAAGTTATTTCACTAACTCTATTATACTGTTAATTAATGTAAAAGCACAAATTCCCCACAGATCCTCTAGGCAATGTTGTTGTGTCTTTCGGCTTTTCCCAGTTAGGGGTTGCCACAGCAGAACTCCGGTCCGCTAATGATTGGCAGTAGATTTTTGTGTGCCAAGTTGCCAGCCCTGACGCACAACCTTCAACGAAGGTATGCCCATTCATGCATGTCTCTACACAGAAGATTCTATAGCTGAGAATCAAACAGGATAACGTCTTACTGTGAGGTGACAACGCTACCACAGCACCACCACCGCAGTAGATCCTCTAGGCAATAAAGAAAAATGATCAGTGTTATTGCCTAGATCCTCTAGGCAATAACACTGATAATTTTTCTATTCAAACTGTCCAAACTTCCACAATAAGAAAGCTGCTTAACAAATGTAAACCAACTACCATAGCAGTTGATAAACTGCCTGCCAAATACTTAAAACTAGCAGCAGATGCTATTTCCTACCCTATCACTATACTTACTAACTGCTCAATTACAAACATCATTCCCTTACACAAAGGGCAAAACTAAACCGAAATGTCAAATTACAGACCAAAAGCATTTATATCTCTCCTATCCAAAATCCTTGAAAAATCTATCCATGTCCAACTCATTCATTACCTCACCAAAAACAACCTTTTAACACAACATGGCTTTCAGCCCAATCACTGCACCACAACTGCCATACTCACTTTTACCAATACCATCAACCAATATTGGAACGAAATGATGCTAGTCTCCTCCCTCTTCATAGGTCTGTCTAAAGCATTTGATACCATCTCTCATCAAATACTCTGCACTGAACTATCCCCTCTTGGACTTAGTCACTCTTCATTAACATGGTTCCTCAGCTACTTAACTGGATGACAACAAGCAGTTAAATGGCAACAGGATCTTTCTCCTCTTTTGCCAGTCACCTTGGAGTCCCACAGGGGTCACTCCTAGGATCAGTACGGTTTAACATCTCTACAAATAAACTACTTGCAGCAAGCATTCTAGCCTCAGTTGTGTAATGCACACACCAGTCCACAGTCATCTGGTCTGCACACACTCTTCCAAAACTACAAGAAATAACACAACTCTCTTTCCCCAAAAGTGAATCTTGGCTAACCAACTCCCACCTACTATGTAATGCTAATAAAACTAAAGTAATGCCATTTAAACCCCAATAATGCACAGAACTATCATCATCTTTTCTTAATGACGCATCTAACAATACAAAAATAGAAACAGTATTTCAAAAAGAAAAAAAATACTAGGTATCCTAACTGATGAAAAAGTAAGCTTAATCTATGTCAATCTCAAGTTATCAAAAAAAAAACCACACACACACATGAAACTAGGGTCCCTCATCAGGATAAAACCATATCTTACAGACACTACTATACAATCAATAGCTCGAACTTATCTGTTTTCAACTCTACTGTATACCGCAACAATTCTTAACGCATTTAATAAAACAGAAACATCAAAACTAGAAGCATGTTATAAAAAGATCAGATTTGTCCCAAATACCCCATACAGAGCACACTACTGCACTGCACTAAGACAATTGGACTGGCTAGAGCTAACCCACTATTTAATGGGGCTATATTAAATAAACAAACGCTTAAATGTTCGAATCTCTAAAGGTCGACCTTTAGAGATCGAACAGTTAAGTGTTCAAATATCTTTAAAAATTAAAAAAAATAAATAAAACTAAAACAAAAAAAATAAAAGGTGTAAGCAGGGGGACAAGCCCCCCTGCACCCCCACACTCCCGCTACTTAAATATACCAACTCCAAGATCACGCTACAGTGTAGGGAATGGGAAATTTCCCATTTCCACTCTGCTGTGCACTGAAGTGCGATCTCGGAATTGGTATATTTAAGTAGGGGGGTGTGGGGGGTGCAGGGGGTTTGCCCCCCTGCTAAAACTCTTTCAGTTTACCTTTTTTTCTTTCTTTTATTACATTTTCAAACACTTAAATGTTCAATCTCTAAAGGTCGACCTTTAGAGATTCGAACATTTAAGCGTTCGTCAATATAATATAGACCCTATTTAACATCTACCCAACTAATCACTGCCCATAAGCTTATCTACATACCACAAAAATGTCCACCTCTTCAAAATACACTCCAACTCTACTCTAGAAAATTAGAACTTAGATCATCCATAAAAATCCCTCTTGACAGTTACCACATCCCAGAACAATGCTGGTGACTCTCTGTATTCCACTTATATCTCAAAAGTCTGGAACCCATCACACAATCAGAATAACCCACAATGTATCGGTTTTCAACTCACAACTCCGACAGCACCTAAACAAAACATGACTGTGCTACTGTGCTAAAACCGAGGTCTCCATGTATCTATTTTGATTTACTAACATAACTTAATTAAACTTCTAGTTTTTCATCTCCCTACTTCCTTCCCTTTACCTCATCCCCTTACCAATCTATCTCCCTCACCCCATTCTGTCTTCACCCCTTTCACACCTCCCACACTATCTCTTCCTATATGCACTTCTCACTCTACTCCAAAACCCATAGTTTTTGCACTAGATCTCACCCTCGCTCTACTATTCTCACATTATACCTACACTCATGCTTCTCACACTAAATCTCCCTCCATTCTAACATTACCCCTTAATCATACTTTCTATGCCCCACTCTATTAACTATATCCTCTATCTCTCTCTCTCTCTCTCCCACATCTCTCTTTTATTTCCTAGTTCCTCACCTTTTTCTCTTTAACCTTATCTCTTCATGCCATCTTCTTTAACACCAAACTATCACTACAACTACCTTAGTATTTCAAGACAGAGAAAAAAATCATTTGAATTTTGTACTTCTGAACTGATTATGCGTTTTGCTTATACTCTGACAACTATGTAATATGTAATTTGTGTTTCTTTAACTTTTATGTAATGCAATGACATACTAAGTTATATTTAGCTTTTCTCCTGGGCTCTGCTGAAAAAAGGATCATACCCCATTGGACTTTTCCCTAGTCAAAATAAATAAGTAAATAAAATACAGGTTGAAGAAGGAATTGTCTGTAGCATAGTTTCAGTTGAGCAAGTCATGATATCCTACTACAGTGGGGGAAAGAAAAGAAAAAGTCAAGGGTATTGCATACCATAACGGTTGGTAACTGAGGAAGTTTGTGAGACGATAAGAATATCATGACATTTTTTATAGTGTATCAGTAGTTTGTTAGAAAAGGCCCATTCGCATAAATCAGAGAAAGTGAGTTGCAGCTGGGATTGACGGTTGAAAGGGCATTTAATAGCATAAAATAGTAGAATGTCACTGGCATACAGAATAATGTTTAATAAGAGAAGATCACCAGGTAGAGATTTCCTTAAAGTGAAAACTAGCTGCATATTCAGCCAGACGGTAGAGGAATGGTGGTGCTGGATCATTTTATGAGGTTTGGTAATTACTGGAGGAAATGTGTGAGCTTGTGATTTTCAATATGGAAGAACGGGTGAAGGATATGCAGTCTCCTGAAAATGCCACATGTTTGGCTTAGGAAGAGAAACTTATTTTAGACATTTTTCCTTTTCTCCATTGTATTCTGGTGAGGTGTAAACAAGTGGCATACATTCACTTGTGTATGTATATATATATACATATATATATATATATATATATATATATAGACACACACACACACGCACACACATGTGCACGCGCACACACACACACACACACACACACACACACACACACACACACACACATTTTCAGAGTTTTTACCTTATCCTATGGTGTACAACTATATACTTTGTGCATTTAAGTTCAGAGAGGTAGGATTTGCCCTTGCATGCATAACTCACATTTTGAACTGCTCCATTACATTTTGCTTAAGAGGCAGCTTTCAAGGTATTGCAGATGAGAAAATGAGATATGAAAGATTGTGCACAGTCTTATAGTAGAAGCCAGTAACGTAGTGTTTTATTTTTATCTCACATACTTGTAACCAAAATAGATGTGTTTGTTATTTTATACCTAACAAAAATATTTGAGATTAATAAACACTCTACAAATCTAGAGATATAGGTATATACGTATTATCACTGCCTAGTTAGGAAATCAAGTTTGAGAAATAAATGGCAGAATGACGGTTGTGAAAAGACTGAAAAGGTAAACTTGGATTATAAGAATGATGTGAATGTCAAGTGAAGGGTAATGTTTTGCTGCACTATTGCTGAAGAGCTATAAACTCTCATCTGGTGATTTTTACCATTTAGAATGGATGGGCATAGCATTAGAAGTGTCCTCTGCATCATCAATGATGTCACTAAATTATGAACTTTCCACTTTTACTTCACTGACAGTGAATAGTGCTTGGCTTGGTGAAAGTCTTGCCATGAATCTACCTAATGGATGTAACATGCAAATAGATAAAAATAAAAATAAATTGAGTTATATAACAATTTACAACAGATGAACACCTGAGATAAAGAGAATTATCAATAATAATTGGTGCATTTTACGCTCTTTACCTGAGCTATGCCAACTGATTGATAATTCTCCTAGTTTCTCATACAGAAATTGTTCAAACTTAAAACAGAAATTATGTTATAAAGATATGAATACTATTTGTGATAAGAATATACTGACTAAAAAAGCAAAATGTCCTTCTTTTAACTGTTGTTGCGATGTTATAAATAAGGAACCTACTTTTGTTCACCCTGTAACAAAAAATAAGTACATTTTTAACACCTCTGCAACATGTAATACTATAAACATAGTGTATTTAGCTACTTGCAGTAAATGCTCTTCATTTTATGTAGGTAAATCAATACAAAAATTGTAAGATAGAATAATTGAACATCGCTCAGAAATTAAAAGAAATATTGATACTAATTCTCTGGCAAAACACAAGAGGGAATTTGGAAATGATCACAGGTTTGAATTTAAGGTTATAGACAGGGTTTATAAAAACTTAAAAAAAAGAGGTGACGTTAACAACAGGCTAGAAATTAAAGAATATGAATGGATTATACATTTATCTGCAGATGTAATTCCGGGTTTGAATCAAAATGTATCACTAAAACCAGTACTGAAATATAAGCAAATGTGTCTATAGCAGACATCATGTATTTTAAATATTTTAATCAAGTGTTAATTATTTAAGTAATTGGCTGTGTGTGATTGATATATAAATGGTGTGTATGTTGAGTTTTTTATTCACTGAGCAAAGGTTTTTAAGACCTGAACGCTTTGTTTTTGTTTCATTAAATACAATTCTGAATTTGTGTTGCTTGATTCATTTTTTTCTGGATCTTCTGGCTTATTTTCATGGACTAAGGCTTTATTCTGCATTTGTTTTGGCTGTTTGAAGAACTTAAGCAGAGAAGTCATCTTAGACTCATTCTCCTCATGTTTTAAAATGTTTGCTATGTTTGGATCTTGTAAGGCAAGTAGATTTGTATGTAGTCCAATGACTGCAGATATATACATGCAGTCAGTTTCAGAATGGAGAATAAATAATCTTAGTACACACTGATTTTTACAAATCATTTGTTAATCATGAATCATTTTCTTGTTTTCCTGTCCAACTAACCAAGTATTTTTTGGGGCCAGTCAATCACCTCAAAATTGTAAGTTAAAACAAGAAGAGCAAGTTGTTTTTAGCTTGGACTTTGTTCCTAGATGTCAGGGCTGTTTTCAGTATTAATTTTAGTCTTCTAAAATATCCCTTACTAAGTTTTCTTTGCATTTGCTCATTTTTTATTGTTGATCCCTCATCAGTTCCCACATATTTATACACTCTCTCCTGAGAAAGTTCCATTATTTCACATTCCTGTCCCAAACTGATTCTTCTTGGTGCTGTAGTTTCCCTGTTTTAAAGGTTGCTTTTGCACATTTATCAAGACCATATGACATTCTTATATCATCGGAGAAGGCCACTTGCAGTTGTGCTTTCAGTTCCTCATCTGATGAACTATACAGTCTTAAATCATCCACAAAAAGAAGATGAGATGTATTTTTACTTTGTTGTTTTCTGGGAGCCAAATTGTAACCATGACTTAATCTGTTAAATAGACAGCTTAATGGATTAAGGGAAAACAAAAGAGCGGCGGTGACAAAGAGTCACCCTGGAATATCCCCCTTTGAATTTTTATCTCTGGGAATAATAATTTGTCTTTTATCATGGCTTAGCTGCAGAGTGGTTTGCCACAGTCACTATAATGTAATTGATCGATATAGCGTATATCTTATACATCTGTAATCATTCCTTTATCCATGAACGTGGGATGCTGTCAAATGTTTTTTTTGTAATCTATCCGTGCCATACTTAGATTCTTCCCCTTTTTACAATTCTCCATTATGACTTTATTTAAAAACAAGTGATCCTCTGTTCCATATGACTTCCTTTTATTACCCTTTTGTTCCGGTGCCATGATTTAGTTTTATTCTAAATGACTATAAACTCTATCAGCATCAGTTCCAGTATATAGATTATACATCATTGGAAGGCAAGTTATTGGTATATAATTTTTGGGACAGCTTCTAATTTCACTCTGAAGGAGGAGTATCATTTTTCCTGTTGTTAACCAGGATATGCATATAAATAGTTCTTACTCATGGATAAGTCTTTATGTAAAGATGTTAATACTTTTATCCAGAAGTTAAGTACTGCATCTGGACCTGGGGTTTTCCATTTAGAAGCTTTTTTTAATTTTGTTTCAAATTCTCTGGCCATTACTTCATCACATTTCATATTCTGTACTTTTGAACTTCTTACTGTTTCTTTTCTGTCCATTCAGCATCTTTTTTATGTTCCACATAATCTTCAAAGATAATTCTCCAAACTGTGTCTATTTGTTCATTTTTGGGGTTTTTTCTATTCCTTTTGCCTTGTTTCCCAGTTCTCTATAAAGCTTTTTTGGGTCATCAGTGAATTGCTTACTTTGTACTTTTCCTTTATATTTATCTGTATAGCTTCTAAGTTTTTCTGCTAGTGCTGACATCTTTAGTTTACTATTTCCAATAGTGTAAGATAGAACCTGATCTGTTCTGATACTATGCATTGCTTTTATCAGTCTATCTTTCTAAGTTTTTTTGCTGATCTGTTCCCTCTTCTCTACTGTTCTAACAGTGACACTTCTTGTCTTAATTGCTTTGTAGTTTTATTTGTTCAGTACTTCCAGGATGGCATTTGATTTCTTCCCTTCCTTTCTCTTATTTGCCCTTTGTTTTTGAGGTAAGACTTCATCTATTATTAATTTAGCTGCATAATAATATATCCTAGTTACTTTTGTTATATCACATCTGCGGTGGTGGTGCTGCGGTAGCGTTGTTGCCTCACAGTAAGACGCTGACCAGTTAGTCTCTCAGCTAGAGCGTCTTCTGCATGAAGACATGCATGAATGGGCGTACCTTCGTTGAAGGTTGTGCGTTAGGGATGGCAACTCAGCACGTAAAAATCAACTGCCAATCATTAGCGGACCGGAGTTCCGCTGTGGCGACCCCTAACCAGGAAAAGCAGAAAGACACAACAACAGCAACTTTTGTTATATCACATGAATTTTTGTGAATAGTCTTAATTATTATGTTCATTTGTTTTACCAAACTTCTAAAATTTTGGGTCTTATTGACTTTGTGTAATCTATTTCTTTCACTGATCTTAATATGTCTATCCATCTCTGTTAAATCACACAATTCTTCCCTTAGATCATTTTCTTCTAAACTAAGGACACATTCTTTGTTCTCTATTTCCTGTGGGCATTCTACAGAAGGTTCCAGAACATCTTCCTGTGACATATTCTCTTTAGCTTCATCCTGTCTCATCTATTGCTCTTCCATATGCAAACTCACTGGTCTATTACTCTACAGCAAACACTGTGTCAAAGTTGTCACCATTTCCTGCTTCTTCCTATGCAACTCCAACTTAACTTTTATACTGGCTTCATACTGAAGGCTCCAAAGTATCTTCATATGGCAACTAATCAGATGCATCCTATTGCATTGGTTTCTCCTTAATTTGGGGACTCATTATTCTATTATGCTGTGATGTTACCAGGGTTGAATTCTCTATACTAAATCCTTCACTTTGCAGGTAATCCATAGCTTCAGTTTCTATTTCTTTAACATCTTCAATGTAAAATTTTTCATATCTGAATGCCTTTGCCTGTATTGCTCTTCAAATGTCTTTGGTGCTGCTCTTTTTGATTTGATTAGTTTTGCTTTCTCCTTTACATAAACATTGTACCATATTAAATCTTTTTTTCTTTGTGTTAGACTTTCCACATTAAATTCTGTACTTTGCAGGTATTCCATAACTCCAACTTATATTTGTTTAACTTCTGCTTTACTAATCTTCTGTTCTACGTTTCCCCTTTGTGATGTTATTTTTCTGTATTGTGAAATTTTCCATAACCAGATGTCTTTGCTTATTTTTCTCTTCAAATATCTTTAGAGCTGCTTTTTTGTATTTATTAGTTTGGCTTTCCCCTTTGCATAAATATTACACCATATCAGATCTCCCTTTCTTTCCAATGTCCATGTTTCTTTTTTATACCTGTCAAAAATCTCAATTTTTTTTCTTTTTACTTTCACACTTTCTCAGTCACTTACTGCGGTGGTGGTGCTGCGGTACCGTTGTCACCTCACAGTAAGACATTGTCCTGTTTGATTCTCAGCTAGACCATCTTCTGTGTGGAGACGTGTGAATGGGCATACCTTTGTTGAAGGTTGTGTGTCAGGGCTGGCAACTCGGCACGTAAAAAGCTACTGCCAATCATTAGCGGACCGGAGTTCCACTGTGGCGACCCCTAACTGAGAAAAGCCGAAAGACACAACAACTTCCTCACTCACTTCATTTTTCAAATGGCCCCAAAACATGGTGATTTTAAAGATACATTATATCAGCCAGGTTTCTCCCAACCCACTCACAAGGTATTATTACAAAAGATGCATTAATAAGTGAAGAAAATTTGTGATATCTTCAATTTGTTTCTGTTTAGCCTTTGATTTTCCCATAGGTAAGCAGTCTTTTTTTGTGGGATCTTTTCATAATAGTCCAATAAAAAAACAAACATAAGTATACCCAGAAGACAAACTGTCATAATGAGCTCTAAAAATGTCAGTCCAGACAGGAAGAAAGAAGACAGAACACTGTGCAATTAAAAAAGGTATGACAAGCTTCTGAGTAAAATTTTAACCTTTCTCAGATCTTAAAATAGGAAACAGAATACACAGAAAGACACCACTGCATACTAAGCGTTGAATAAATGAACCAGTCAATTATTAGAGCCAATTAGCAAAATTAAATATTTTTTATTTTATACAGTGGTCTGGCGTTTAGTCAGTGATTTCATTTTATAGTCATTTATTGAAATATGCATTGTAAACCACTAAACCAGAAATAGACATAAAAATAATGTACAGAAAAATTTTGGTGATGGTGCGGTAGTTAGTGGTCAGTTCCCCGACCATTCATGGTCATTAAAACCTAAAATGTTTAACATTTCCATGGTTTGGCTAGATTCAGAGATGTGTTTATACAGAAAACAGTCTTGTAGCCTGCATTATTGAAATATGGTATAAGGAATTGAAAATGAGCATCTGGGTTCACAAAAATGTTTGAACATGGTTACTGACCAGATGGTGGGAAAAGAAAAAACTGTACTACTTGCAGAGGTGTCTGGTGAAAAGAGTGATTCTGGAGACTATGATTCAGTACCACAGAAAGAAGTGCTGTTGTGATTCTAAAGAAGTGAAAGAGTGACTGGAAAAGTTTATAATATTGACTAGCAAATGAGATTAGGAAACGCTAGAAGTCATAAATTCACTTATAACTGCAACCGAAGAACTTCAACTATTGCATGGTGAACCCACTTTGGGGTGAGGAGGTGAATGTACCATATGTGAGTACAGTAACAGAATTCATTTAAGAAGCTGTGCCTGCTAAAATGAATGATTTCCACATGTCCATTATTGGGAGTGTATTTTAGTATGGGTAACTGTAGGAAGTAGCAAAAATAAGCATTCTTCTACAGATATCAACCCTGGATTAGATGACTTGTTTTTTGATCCCCAACTCTGTAAGACCTTCTTTTGTTGAGGGAAATGCGACTCTATCCACTTTGGAAGAATTGTCCAGGGTGCCAACTTACCAAGCTATGGCTCTGGTAATCAGTGCTCTTACATTAATGTTGGCAAAAGATGTTGTTGACATCAAAGAAAGGCATTTCAAATTCTTGTAATTTTTAACTGTTTATCAGAAAAATTATTTATGTTATCTGTTGTTCCAAATGATCTACATTTTAAGTAGGAAGAACTAGAAGGCAACTGCAATAAAGACGATCTGAGCATGTTCATACAAGTTACTCTCAGAATATGAATAATACTTTCTGCAGGCATGCAGATGTTTGTCAGTGCTTCAAACATTTCTGTTTTCTGTTTTTCATGGTGTGCTTGGGGATGCTAGAGGGGGCAATCCTGATGATCTATTGGACATAAAATAATATAGGTTGCAGAACAAATTAGATGACTGCTCACCTTCAGGCACATGTGACATCATGAAATGTTGGAGGTTTAAGTTTACCAGGCTGTCAGTTATATTTTGAGGCACTCAGGTGGAAATTTTCTGTTCAGTGATGATGCAAATAAACAAGCGTAGATGGAAACAGTTGACTTCGATGACAAGAGAAAATCTGTTGGAATTTAAGAGAGTTGTAGTATGTAGATATTACAGGAGAAGAAAAAATGCCTATTGTGGTTAAACAACTGCTTCTGGTGCTAAAGTCATTATTCAGTGATCAAAAGTTTTAGCCTTGGCTGAACTTGTTATTACCAACAAGATATTGTATGTTAAGATGTCAGGCTATGATGGCCTGAGAAGATGACGAGAATGATATAAAAATTATTTTTTTTGCTGCACCAGCTTCAGAGATCAGGTGAATAGAATACCTGAACATAGGTTTTGCATAAATGTACACTACAAGGTATGCTGATGTTGAAATATCAGGGGATGGTAAGTACTGCTATGCTGATGGGAATAAGCAGTTGGCTGAAAACAGTCCCATCATTGCTGTTTCCCATGATGCTAGAGATGGTAGGGGAGGTACCAGTAATGAAACAATAGATTATAGTATGGCCTACAAGGCCCTGAAAGATGACAATATTACAGCAGTGGCAAAGATCTCTATATAATGATATGATCCACCATTAAGTAGTAGTCAACACAACCACTTAGTCTTGGGTTTGTCAATTACACTGGTGTGCAACTAGCTTGAGTAGGTTTAGAATATTTGCATGTTTGCAGACTTATTTGTATATGATTAACTTAATTGTTCCCTATTTTAGTATGGGTAACTGTAGGAAGTAGCAAAAATAAGCATTCTTCTACAGATATCAACCCTGGATTAGATGACTTGTTTTTTGATCCCCAACTCTGTAAGACCTTCTTTTGTTGAGGGAAATGCGACTCTATCCACTTTGGAAGAATTGTCCAGGGTGCCAACTTACCAAGCTATGGCTCTGGTAATCAGTGCTCTTACATTAATGTTGGCAAAAGATGTTGTTGACATCAAAGAAAGGCATTTCAAATTCTTGTAATTTTTAACTGTTTATCAGAAAAATTATTTATGTTATCTGTTGTTCCAAATGATCTACATTTTAAGTAGGAAGAACTAGAAGGCAACTGCAATAAAGACGATCTGAGCATGTTCATACAAGTTACTCTCAGAATATGAATAATACTTTCTGCAGGCATGCCGATGTTTGTCAGTGCTTCAAACATTTCTGTTTTCTGTTTTTCATGGTGTGCTTGGGGATGCTAGAGGGGGCAATCCTGATGATCTATTGGACATAAAATAATATAGGTTGCAGAACAAATTAGATGACTGCTCACCTTCAGGCACATGTGACATCATGAAATGTTGGAGGTTTAAGTTTACCAGGCTGTCAGTTATATTTTGAAGCACTCAGGTGGAAATTTTCTGTTCGGTGATGATGCAAATAAACAAGCGTAGATGGAAACAGTTGACTTCGATGACAAGAGAAAATCTGTTGGAATTTAAGAGAGTTGTAGTATGTAGATATTACAGGAGAAGAAAAAAACTGCCTACTGTGGTTAAACAACTGCTTCTGGTGCTAAAGTCATTATTCAGTGATCAAAAGTTTTAGCCTTGGCTGAACTTGTTATTACCAACAAGATATTGTATGTTAAGATGTCAGGCTATGATGGCCTGAGAAGATGACGAGAATGATATAAAAATTATTTTTTTTGCTGCACCAGCTTCAGAGATCAGGTGAATAGAACACCTGAACATAGGTTTTGCATAAATGTACACTACAAGGTATGCTGATGTTGAAATATCAGGGGATGGTAAGTACTGCTATGCTGATGGGAATAAGCAGTTGGCTGAAAACAGTCCCATCATTGCTGTTTCCCATGATGCTAGAGATGGTAGGGGAGGTACCAGTAATGAAACAATAGATTATAGTATGGCCTACAAGGCCCTGAAAGATGACAATATTACAGCAGTGGCAAAGATCTCTATATAATGATATGATCCACCATTAAGTAGTAGTCAACACAACCACTTAGTCTTGGGTTTGTCAATTACACGGGTGTGCAACTAGCTTGAGTAGGTTTAGAAAATTTGCATGTTTGCAGACTTATTTGTATATGATTAACTTAATTGTTCCCTACTGCAAATTTCAGATGTCAGAAATGACAGGAAGAGTTTTTAGGAAATTGGGAATCTATTTTTCATTGTGTCTAAAATTAGTGAAATTCAAAACAGAATTCAGGAATCCTTTGAAGGACGTATTGCAACATGAAGTGATGATTTCACTACCTTTGTTTTTGTTGGGCTATGACAAGCAAGGAAAAGCTACTAGAAATTAAATTCCTGTGTTGTTTATTATTATGACAGTTGTAAAACCAGCAATAACGAGAAGACGGAAGTCAAATGTGATGTCATGTATTGATGATGTATTTCATTTAGTAGATGAGCTGGGCCAAAGGAAGGCTACAGTAGCTAAAAAAATTCACAGACTAAATTTGTTAACATGTGACTAACTTGGTGTGTGTATAACAATAGAGTAGCAGACCAACATGTAAGCAATATTACATAGATCAGGCTGGATAAAGCCATGTAGATGCTTTTATGGTTTGTAATACACAAAGTGGATACAGAAAACATATTTTATAGATTTGACTTGAAGATGCAAATTAGAATGATTTCTGCCTTCCGTAAAGGTGATAAATGAGGAAGGCGTTAAGACTGTGGTCTCAATAACAAGTCTGTAGACTTGTGAATATCTTTCAACATAGTTAAAAACTGAACATTTGTTTTGCTGTGTCTGTTGTTTTCTACCTCATTATAACTATGTTATGCAGATGATTTGTTATTTATAGGCTTGTAAACAGAAACATTTTATTATATATATGTTTATTTATTTCTGCCTATAAGCTTTGTATATTTATTACTTT